>NC_141873.1:426184981-426336496 GCF_056163025.1 Triticum urartu | reverse complement strand
CGCCGGATCCGGCCGGCAGCGAGGCGGCGACGGCGGAGCAGGGCGGAGCGGCGCTCCGGGCGGTGGTGCGGCGGTAGCCGACGGGGCGCGAAGGCGGAGGCAGTCCAAGGTGGCCGGCGTCGAGGTCCGCGGCGGTGGAGGCGCGCGTCGCCGGCGGCGGCGGAGGAAGACGAAGGGCGGCGGGGCGCGGTAGGCAGCGGCGGCCGGTAGCGGGCCGCGGGGGCCGGCCTTGGGCTCCCGAGCCGGCGAAGTGGGCGCGCGGCTCGGCGAGTCGGCTGCTAACACGTGGCGGTGGCGGGCGGTGGCGGACACGTCCGCTCCGTCCGGACGTGTCCGGCGGCGGCGAAGGAGATTTTTAGGGTTAGGAAGAGAGGGGATCCGCGAAATTTCGGGAGGGCCTTTATATAGAGGTATAGGGAGCTAGGAAGCTCCAAATGAGGTGCGGTTTTCGGCCACGCAATCGTGATCGAACGCTCTAGGACATGGAGCAGAGTTTGGTGGGTTTTGGGCCAAATTGGAGGGGTGTTGGGCTGCAACACACACGAGGCCTTTTCGGTCCCTCGATTAACCGTTGGAGTATCAAACGAAGTTCAAATGGCACGAAACTTGACAGGCGGTCTACCGGTAGTAAACCAAGGCCTCTTGGCAAGTCTCGGTCCATTCCGGAAATGTTTAATCCCCACACACGAAAGAAAGCTAGAAATGACCACCGGAGGAGAACGAAGCGCCGGAATGCAAAACGGACAACGGGGAAAATGCTTGAATGCATGAGACGAACACGTATGGAAATGCAATGCACATGATGACACGAAATGAGATGCATGACAACGACAACAACACACGGAGACAAAACCCGAACCCAAGAAAATAAATATAACTTAACACCGGAAACGACAAGAGTTGGAATACAAATTGGGAAAGTTACATCTGGGGCGTTACAACACTCCACCACTACGAAAGGATCTCGTCCCGAGATCTAGGACTGAAAGAACGCCGGGTACTCAGAACGGAGGTGATCCTCGCGTTCCCAGGTAGCTTCACGGTCGGAATGGTGTGACCACTTGACTTTGAGAAATTTGATTGACTTGTTGCGAGTCTTGCATTCAGTCTCTTCAAGAATAGCAACTGGGTGCTCACGATAAGAGAGATCTTCTTGGAGCTCAATGTCCTCGAAGTTGACGGTGCGGTCAGGAGTCTTGAAGCACTTTCGAAGCTGAGAGACATGGAACACGTTATGAACATTTGCAAAGTTTGGAGGAAGCTCGAGTTGATAGGCGAGGTCGCCTCTCTTGCTGACAATCTTGAAAGGTCCCACGTATCTAGGGGCAAGCTTCCCTTTGATACTGAAGCGACGAGTACCTTTCATAGGAGAGACACGGAGGTAAACATGATCTCTGATCTCGAACGCCAAATCACGGTGCTTACTATCATAGTAGCTCTTCTGACGGGATTGGGCTGCTTTGAGGTTATCACGAATGACTTTGCACATTTCTTCTACCTCTGTGATTAAGTCATTACCCAAAAGCTGACGTTCACCGGTTTCAGACCAGTTGAGAGGGGTACGGCACTTCCTGCCATACAGAATTTCAAAAGGGGCCTTGCCCGAACTTGCTTGAAAACTGTTGTTGTAGGAGAATTCAGCATAAGGAAGACAATCCTCCCACTTCATGCCAAAGGAGATCACACAAGCCCTGAGCATATCTTCAAGAATCTGGTTGACACGCTCGACTTGACCGCTTGTTTGAGGATGGAAAGCTGTGCTGAAGCGGATGTTGGTGCCCATGGCCTTCTGAAAAGAATCCCAAAACTTCGAGGTAAAGATGCTGCCACGGTCTGAAGAGATCACTTGAGGAATACCGTGCAGAGAGACAATACGAGAGGTATAGAGTTCCGCCAATTGAGCTGCAGTGATCGACTCTTTGATAGGCAGAAAGTGAGCCACTTTGGTGAATTTGTCGATGACAACGAATATAGCATCATTGCCACGCTTGGACTTTGGAAACCCAGTCACGAAGTCCATCTCAATGTGGTCAAACTTCCATTCTGGAATGGCAAGAGCTTGGAGGAGACCAGCTGGCCTTTGGTGTTCTGCCTTCACTCTTCTGCAGACATCACATTCATTCACGAATTGAGCGATCTCGCGCTTCATTCGAGTCCACCAATAGGCTTGCTTGAGGTCCTGATACATCTTTGTGCTCCCAGGGTGGATGGAGAGGAGAGAATTGTGAGCCTCGTTCATGATCACTTTACGAAGGTCACCTTTGGGTACAACAATACGATCCTCGAAGAAGAGAGTGTCCTTGTCATCAAGGCGGTAGCACTTGTACTTGGACTGACTCTTGGCAATCCCAATCTTCACCTTTTTCACCATAGCATCAAGAAGTTGGGCTTGGGGAATCTGGTCTTCCAAGGTAGGAGAGACTTGAAGGTTGGCGAGGAAACCTTGAGGAACAACTTGCAGATTAAGTTTGCGGAAAGCTTCACAAAGCTTGGGTTCATAAGGCTTAAGAATCAGACTGTTGCAGTAAGCCTTTCTGCTCAAAGCGTCAGCAATCACATTGGCCTTGCCCGGAGTATACTCAATACTCGGATTATACTCTTGAATCATTTCGACCCATCGAGTTTGCCTGAGGTTGAGATTAGGCTGAGTGAAGATGTACTTGAGACTCTTGTGATCAGTGAAAATGTCCACTTTTCTTCCCAATAGAAGATGTCTCCAAGTCAAAAGAGCATGCACAACTGCCGCCAACTCGAGATCATGAGTGGGGTAGTTCTTCTCATTAGGTTTCAACTGGCGAGATGTATAAGCAACAACTTTCTTCTCTTGCATCAATACTGCGCCAAGACCTTGGAGAGAGGCATCACAAAAGACCTCGTACGGCTTGGATTCATTAGGCGGAGTCAGAACTGGAGCAGTGATCAATTTCTCTTTCAAAGTGTTGAAATCAATGTCACACTCTAGAGACCAAACGTACTTGACGTGCTTCTGAAGAAGATTTGAGAGAGGCTTCGCGATCTTAGAAAAGTTTTCAACGAATCTTCGGCAATAGCTTGCGAGACCGAGAAAACTACGGAGTTGCTTCACGTTCTGAGGAGGTTCCCAATTCACAATTGCAGACACCTTCTCAGGATTCACGGCAATGCCCTTGGCAGAGATGATATGACCAAGATAAAGAACCTCATCGAGCCAAAATTCACACTTGGAGAACTTGGCGTAGAACTGATGTTCTCTGAGCTTATCAAGAACCAAACGCAAATGCTTGGCATGATCTTCCTAGTTCTTCGAGAAAACCAGAATGTCGTCGAGATAGACCAAAACGAAGTCATTGGTGTAGGCGTTGAAGATGAAGTTCATCATGCGAGAGAACGTCGGAGGAGCGTTGGCGAGGCCAAAAGACATGACAGTGTATTCATATGAAACAAAGCTTGTTCTGAATGCTGTCTTGGGAATATCTTCTTCACGAATGCGAATCTGGTGATAACCCATACGGAGATCAATCTTGGAGAATACTTGGGCACCTTTGAGTTGTTCGAACAGCTCATTGATGTTGGGAAGTGGGTATTTGTTCTTGATGATCTTCTTGTTCACTGGACGGTAATCAACACAAAGTCGGTCCGTTCCATCCTTCTTCTTCACAAAAAGAACACCACAACCCCACGGAGAAGAACTAGGCCGGATGAGACCCATTTTCTCTTGCATATCAAGTTGCTTCTTCAGCTCTTTCAACTCTTCAGGTCCGAGCTTGTAAGGACGCTTGCACACAGGTTCCGTACCGGGCTCAAGATCAATAACGAATTCAACTGGCCGGTGCGGAGGCATTCCTGGAAGCTCTTCTGGAAAGACGTCTTGATATTCGCAAACGACTGGAATTTGAGAGATGGCATCTAATTCACCCTTCTCATTGAGAGAAAACAGACGGATGGTATTATCCCGAGCGGCAAAAACAATTACATCCTCAGACGAATGAGTCAATTGAATCTGCCTGGCTGCACAATCAAGCTGAGCCTTGTGCTTAGAAAGCCAATCCATTCCGAGAATAAGATCAATATCCGAGTTACCAAGAACCATTGGGGAAGAAAGGAACTTGTAGTCGCCCAATGTGATAGTAACATCTGGCACCTCCAGACTAGCACTCAAACGTTTGCCAGGAGAAACGATATCCATTTGTTTACCCAAATGAGAAGAAACGAACTTTGACATGAAACAATGCGATGCACCCGTGTCAAAAAGAACTCTTGCAGGAATATCATTAACAGGAAGGTTACCCATGATCACATCTGACGAGTCCTCTGCCTGAGCTGCATTCATCAAATTGACCTTGGCGTGCTTGGGGTTATGCTTGACCACAGCTGTACTTGCCGATCTGACAGGAGGAGGAGGAAGAAGACGCCTCTGGTTGAGACACTTGTTGGCATAGTGACCCTTCTGTTGGCACTTGTTGCATGTGACCTCTGAAAGCGGACGGTGATACGGAGCACTCGATCTTGGAGCTTGCGACGAAGTCTTGTTCTGAAAGCCAGGGTTGGGTGGGTGGGAAGAACCACTGCCACCTTTGCTCTTCTGCTGATACGGCTGACGGAACGGAGGAGGAGGAAGCCAAAACTTCTGTTGCTTGGCCACTTGAGTAGAGGAAGAAGGAGTAATATCTCTGACTCGCTTCTTGGAAGCATCACACCTCAACTGAGCAGCCTCTTGCTTCAGTGCCATGTTGTAGAACTCATCATATCTCAAGGGCTCGAAGAGAACAAGAGCGAGCTGGATATCTTCTCTGAGACCACCCCTGAACTGGTATATCATGCTCTTCTCATCAGGGACGTCCTGCTTGGCAAAGCGAGCGAGCTTCTGGAACAACTTGTTGTAGTCATAGACAGATAAAGAGCCTTGCTTTAGATTGCGGAATTCCTCACGCTTGCTTTCAACCACGCTCTGCGGAATATGATGAGCTCGGAAATCTTGGCGGAAATCATCCCAAGTGATAACACGTCCACCTCTGGAGTCCTTGTACTGCTGGAACCATTCTGCAGCTTGATCTTTGAGTTGGAAGGAAGCGAACTTGACAAAGTCCTCAGGCCTGCCGTTACTACACTCGAAATGCTTGCACAGATCCACAAGCCAATCGTCAGCATCGGTTGCCTCAACACAATTGCTGAAAGTCTTTGGCCCGTTAGCAAGGAACTGGTTCAGTGTAGCAAAGTGACTCTGATTGGTGCCTTGATTCCCTTGACTGCCTTGATTGCGCTCTTGGAGAATTTGCATGATCAGCTGTGTGTTTGCATTGGTTGCAGCCATCACAGCTTGCCATGCCTCCGGAGGAGGTGGAGGTGGTGGCGGATCAGGATTCGGAGTCGTGCGCGTTGGAGGAGCCATCCTGAAGAGGTTGACCACCATTAGCACATTGATAGACAAAATATTGAAGCTGAATCCAACGGAATGAAAATTGCAACATATAGTCTTCACATCTGAACAAAATGAACGAATGCATTCCTCTTGAAATGGTCACATATCCATAAATTGAGAAGCCACGCAGAATTAAGGTAGAGAAATAAATCAACAAGGTACGGATCAAGAACGAATAATCGGTAAGAAATCCCAATCTCAAACCAATATTCGTGGAAGAAGAACTAGAGCTACAAGAATTCCCACCTATGAAACTCCCAAACCTTTCCAGTTATGCAATCAGGTGTTGGGGATACAGGGGAAGCATAATATCTCACCCAAACTAGCAAATCCTACATCCAGCTGTATCCATCCTTCAACACATAACCAAGAAACCTTCGGAAACCATCTACCTCAACCTTCGAAAAGCATCCATTATACAAGTTATGGCGATACTCCCGAACTCCCGCCCCAGTACTAGGTGGCATCGAGGTTATCTCACCAACGAACTGCATAAAAGAGATTTTCGATGTCGGCGTACTAAACTCAGGTATTCCAGAACTGCAACGATAAAATTATGATGACAAAACCTCAGAGCTCAACTCCCCGGGACACTTCCACTAAACCCCTGACAGGAGGCACCAAGACAGTGTTCTCATCATAAAACCATCGGAACGATTCCAAGATACCCGCGTGATCCTAAAATTTTTTTAGTGAAATTTGAGAAGAGAAGAGTCAAAACTCTACGTCAGGATGCCTTACCAGAGCGATGAAGATACTGGGAAGTAAAAAGAATTCCTAATCTCTCCGATATATAATTCCTAATTGACTCAAAACATTTTTCTAGACACAACTCGGCCGCTAATAACGATCAAGCAATGGGGCTCCTAAGGTCGGGGAAGGTTCTGATTACCAACTTGTAACACCCTCGATGCGACTATAGCTCCCACGTGTCGAGGCACGACTTAGAGACATAATCGCATTGAAGGCATATGTCGCAAGTTAGGCAATCTTCACAACATCCCATGTAATATGAATAATAAAGGGGAGATAACATAGTTGGCTTACACTCGCCACGTCAATCAAGTACATAAATAACATTACATCATCCATACACTCAAGGCCCGACTACGGCGCCAAAATAAAAGAGAACCCAACATGCGACATGGTCCCAATCACCCCCAACTGGGCACCACTACTGATCGTCGGGAAAGGAAACATAGTATCGTTGAGAGTCTTCGTCGAACTCCCACTTGAGCTCATACGCGTCTCCTGGAGCGGAATCATCAGGCCCTGCATCTGGTGTAATAGTAATCTGTGAGCCACAGGGACTCAGCAATCTCGCACCCTCGCGATCAAGACTATTCAAGCTTATAGGTAAGGCAGGGTAAAATATGAGTGGAGCTGCAGCAAGCGACTGGCAAGTATGGTGGCTAACTTATTCTCAAAGGAGAGCGAGAAGAGGAGGCAAAGCACGAGCGAGAAACTAGAGAATAACCTGCGCAAACACTACTCCAACACCGTGTCCACTTCCCGGACTCCACCGAGAAGAGGCCATCACGGTAACACACTCAGTTGATTCATTTTAACTAATTAAGGTTCAAGTTATATACAACCGGACATTAACAAATTCCCATCTGCCCATAACCACGGGCACGGCTTTCGAAAGTTCAATCCCTGCAGGGGAGTCCCAACTTAGCCCATGACAAGCTCTCACGGTCAACGAAGGAATAGACCTCCTCCCAAGATGTTCCGATCATGCTCGGTATCTCGGTTCTTCAAGACACTTCGACAGGTTAAAACAAAACCAGCAACACCGCCCGAATGTGCCGACAAATCCCGATAGGAGCTGCACATATCTCGTTCTTAGGGCACACTCAGATAGGTCAAGCTACGAGTAAAACCAACCCTCAAGTTTCCCCGAGGTGGCCCCGCAGGCTGCCCGGTTCGGACCAACACTCAGAGGGAGCACTGGCCCGGGGGGGTTAAAATAAGATGACCCTTGGGCTCCGGTAACCCAAGGGAAAAAGAGGATAGGTGGCGAATGGTAAAACCAAGGTTGGGCATTGCTGGAAAAGCTTTAATCAAGGCGAACTATCAAGGGGTTCCCATTATAACCCAACCGCGTAAGGAACGCAAAATCCGGGAACATAACACCGATATGACGGAAACTAGGGCGGCAAGAGTGGAACAAAACACTAGGCGAGAGGCCGAGCCTTCCACCCTTTACCAAGTATATAGATGCATTAAGATAACATGGCAATATAATGATATCCCAACAAGTAAATAAAAGATGTTCCAACAAGGAACGGCCTCCAATCTTCACCTGCAACTAGCAACGCTATAAGAGGGGCTGAGCAAAGCGGTAACATAGCCAATCAACGGTTTGCTACGACCATAGTGGGTTAGAGGTTTGACATGGCAATTTAGGAGGCTTTCAAGCAAGTGGTAGGCATCGTAGCAATGGCATAGCAAAAGAGCGAGCAAACTAGCATAGCCAAGATAGTAGTGATTTCGAGGGTATGATCATCTTGCCTACACAGTTGTCAGAGTTGACTGGATCCTCAAAAGCAATCTCAACGGGCTCCTCGTTAGCAAACTCGTCTCCCGGCTCTACCCAAATAAGACAAACAAGCAACAAGGATACGATCAACCACGTGCAAACTCAATCAACACAATGCAAAGATGATATGCTATGCGGGATGCGATGCGGGATGCAAAATGCAAGATATGACAGGAAATGCATGAACCTGGCCTCAACTTGGAAATCCAAGTGTGCCACTGGAAAGATGAGATGAAATCGCTTGAAAACGATATAAAGAATGTCGGAATCGGAGTTACGGTTTGGAAATGGCAAGAGTTTCAAAAATGACGCCGGTCTGCGATTTACAGCAAATAGGCATCTAAATGCAACGAGATGAACATGCTACAGCCACCAAACATGGCATCAAAATACATGGCAGGGATGCACACAATATGCTTAACAAAAGTCTAGCACTGAGCTACGGCCAATTCATCCATTAACAGGTTCAAACAAGCATGGCAAAAACGCAAATGGTAAAACAGATCTCAGACTTACTGAAATTAACACTTGTCTGGAATTTCAGATCATATAGCCCTCTTCGGAGCAACAAAACAACATGCTACAGGACCTGAACAAGACAAAGAATGACATGGCATGGAGCTACTCAACAAGCTTAACAAAAGTCCCTTAGTGACCTTGAGCCAAAAGGGATCACAAAATATACTAACAAGCACACGAACATAGCAAAAACATATTCAGTTTTCAGACTTAGTGAAAACTGGGACATGCTGAAATATAACTCACGAAGGCATGTTTACGAGCTCGATGCACTCACCACGGGGCAAGTCATGGCAAGACAAGCATACATCCCTTAAGAAGGCACAAAATGCGAGCTAGACATGGCAAGAACAATGGCATAGCATTCACGGATCAACTACAATAACATCGGCAAAATTGCAAACAAGTTGACGATCTGCCCAGATTCACAACGAAGCAAAAGTAGAGCTCGATTGACTCAATCTAGGGTGCTCCATAATTGCAAAAAAAGACATGGATGGATAGAGCACTACAATATTAACAAAACTCCCTTACTGATCATCCTCAAAAGAGGCACGGATCGCTAGGAAACAACATGAACATATGGCATCATGAGATAAACAATCCCAGGACTTAGTGAAATCACTAAGTCCCTGAAAACAGAATTACTGAGTGTCTCACTTTGCAAGCTTGCACTAGTCACCTCACACATCCTAAAAATACATGGGTTGCACCTCTGGAAAGAAGACAAAACCTTCAACAAAACATATGAAGAACTCACGGGCATATCATGCACACATTAATCATGGCAAAAATGACAAAAGTGCTAAACGGAGTAACAGATCTGACAATTAACTCAAGTAGGCCTCTTCTAACAGAATTTCGGGCATCAAGATGAGCTCAAATGAAAATGATTCAATGGAATGAAATGATATACTCTCTGATATGAACATTTTGATATGCTATATGTCCAAATCGGAGCTACGGATGCAAAGTTACGGAGCCGTGAACATGTGCACTTGAGCTAGGTTTTTCTGAGAAAGTCAACCCGAAAAAAAAACAGATCTCAGATCTGGAGTTACTGTAGCTGACGAACGCACGCAAACCGAGGCGGGTTCGTGCTCGCCGGAGAGGGGGCGCGGTCGCCGGATCTGGCCGTGGGGGCGCCGTATCCGGCCGGCAGCGAGGCGGCGATGGCGGTAGGAGGGCGGAGCAGGGCGGAGCGGCGCTCCGGGCGGTGGTGCGGCGGTAGCCGACGGGGCGCGAAGGCAGAGGCGGGCCAAGGTGGCCGGCATCGAGGTCCGCGGCGGTGGAGGCGCGCGTCGCCGGCGGTGGCGGAGGAAGACGAAGGGCGGCGGGGCGCGGTAGGCAGCGGCGGCCGGTAGCGGGCCGCGGGGGCCGGCCTTGGGCTCCCGGGCCGGCGAAGTGGGCGCGCGGCTCGGCGAGTCGGCTGCTGACACGTGGCGGTGGCGGGCGGTGGCGGACACATCCGCTCCGTCCGGACGTGTCCGGCGGCGGCGGAGGAGATTTTTAGGGTTAGGAAGAGAGGGGATCCGCGAAATTTCGGGAGGGCCTTTATATAGAGGTATAGGGAGCTAGGAAGCTCCAAATGAGGTGCGGTTTTCGGCCACGCGATCATGATCGAACTCTCTAGGACATGGAGCAGAGTTTGGTGGGTTTTGCACCAAATTGGAGGGGTGTTGGGCTGCAACACACACGAGGCCTTTTCGGTCCCTCGGTTAACCGTTGGAGTATCAAACGAAGTCCAAATGGCACGAAACTTGACAGGCGGTCTACCGGTAGTAAACCAAGGCCGCTTGGCAAGTCTCAGTCCATTCCGGAAATGTTTAATCCCCACACACGAAAGAAAGCTAGAAATGACCACCGGAGGAGAACGAAGCGCCGGAATGCAAAACGGACAACGGGGAAAATGCTCGAATGCATGAGGCAAACACGTATGCAAATGCAATGCACATGATGACATGAAATGAGATGCATGACAACGACAACAACACACGGAGACAAAACCCGAACCCGAGAAAATAAATATAACTTAACGCCGGAAACGGCAAGAGTTGGAGTACAAATTGGGAAAGTTACATTCGGGGCGTTACACAGAAGGAAATGATAAACGGTTTTCAGCAAGGTATTCTCTGCAAGTACTGAAATAAGTGGTAACAGATAGTTTTGTAATGAGATAATTTGTAACAAGCAAAAAGTAACAAAACTAAATAAAGTGCAGCAAGGTGGCCCAATCCTTTTTGTAGCAAAGGACAAGTCTGGACAAACTCTTATATAAGGAAAAGCGCTCCCGAGGACACATGGGAATATCGTCAAGCTAGTTTTCGTCACGTTCATATGATTCGTGTTCGGTACTTTGATAATTTGATATATGGGTGGACCGGTGCTTGGGTGCTGTTCTTACTTGAACAAGGATCCCACTTATGATTAACCTCCATTGCAAGCATCCACAACTACAACAAAAGTATTAAGGTAAACCTAACCATAGCATGAAACATATGGATCCAAATCAGCCCCTTACGAAGCAACGCATAAACTAGGGTTTAAGCTTCTGTCACTCTAGCAACCCAACATCTACTTATTACTTCCCAATGCCTTCCTCTAGGCCCAAATAATGGTGAAGTGTTATGTAGTCAACGTTCACATAACACCACTAGAGGCTAGACAACATACATCTCATCAAAATATCGAATGAATACCAAATTCACATGACTACTAATAGCAAGACTTCTCCCTTGTCCTCAGGAACAAATGTAATTACTCACAAAGCATAAACATGTTCATAATCAGAGGGGTATTAATATGCATAAAGGATCTGAACATATGATCTTCCACCAATTAAACCAACTAGCATCAACTACAAGGAGTAATTAACACTACTAGCAACCTACTAGCACCAATCCCGGACTTGAAGACAAGAATCGGATACTAGAGATGAACTAGGGTTTTGAGATGAGATGGTGCTGATGAAGATGTTAATGGAGATTGCCCTCTCCTGATGAGAGGAGCGTTGGTGATGACGATGGCGATGATTTCCCCCTCCGGGAGGGAAGTTTCCCCGGCAGAACAGCTCTGCCAGAGCTCTAGATTGGATCCACCAAGATTCCTCCTCGTGGCGGCGTTGTTTCGTCCCGAAAGGTTGCTTCTTATTTTTTTCTCGATGAAAGACTTCATATAGGAGAAGATGGTCATCGGAGAGCCACCAGGGGGCCCACGAGGCAGGGGTGCGCGCCCTAGGGGGGGCGCCCCCACCCTCGTGAGAAGGGTGTGGGCCCCCTGGTCTTCATCTTTGGCGAGGATTTTTCATTATTTATTATAAGGTGTTCCATGGAGTTTCAGGACTTTTGGAGTTGTGCAGAATAGGTCTCTAATATTTTCTCCTTTTCCAGCCCAGAATTCTGTAACACCCCGGATGTAACTTTCCCAATTTGTACTCCAACTCTTGCCATTTCCGGCGTTAAGTTATATTTATTTCCTCGGGTTCAGGTTTTGTCTCCGTGTGTTGTTGTCGTTGTCATGCATCTCATATCATGTCATCATGTGAATTGCATTCGCATACGTGTTCATCTCATGCATTCGAGCATTTTCCCCGTTGTCTGTTTTGCATTCCGGCGCTTCGTTCTCCTCCGGTGGTCAATTCTAGCTTTCTTTAGTGTGTGGGGATTAAACATTTCCGGATTGGACCGAGACTTGCCAAGCGGCCTTGGTTTACTACCGGTAGACCGCCTGTCAAGTTTCGTATCATTTGGACTTCGTTTGATACTCCAACGGTTAACCGAGGGACCGAAAAGGCCTCATGTGTGTTGCAGCCCAACACCCCTCCAATTTGGCCCAAAACCCACCAAACTCTTCTCCATCATCTAGAGCGTTCGATCACGATCGCGTGGCCGAAAACCGCACCTCATTTGGACTCTCCTAGCTCCCTCTATGCCTATTTAAACACCCCCCACGAAATCCGGATCTTCCTCTCCCCCCGAAACCCTAAAAATCCGCTCGCACCGCGCCGGACACGTCCGTTTTCCACCGGACGAATCCCGCCGCCGCCGCCAGCCACTCCACGCCCGCCAAGTGTCCACCGCCGCCTCCCACCGCGGGCCGCGGGAACCTGGAGCCGGCCTTCCCGGCCCATCGCCGCACCGCCGCCCGCGCCCTCTCCTCCACGGCGCCGTGCCCGCGCCCGCCGCCATCCGCCGCCGCCCCGCCGCTGCCGCATCGCCGCCGCGCCGCCGCCCCGCCGCTGCCGCATCGCCGCCGGCCGCCGCCGCCAGATCCGGCCCGGATCCGGCCGGATCCAACTCTCCCTCTCCTCCCCGCCGTTTTTGGGACCTCGCCGGAGCAAGTCAACCCTCGCCGGAGTTCTCGGTTCGCGTGCCGTGAACAGTAAACCCTAGATCTCGGGGTGATTTTTTTCGTCTATGTCCCGAAATTGCAGATCCATATGCTCATGTTCGTGGCCCCGTAACTTTGCATCTGTAGCTCTGATTCATGCATATAGCATATCAAAATGTTCATCTCGGAGAGTACATCATTTCATTCCATTGCATCATTTTCATTTGAGTTCATCTTGATGCCCGAAATGCTATTAGAAGAGGGCTACTTGAGTTAATTATCAGATCTGCTTATCCGTTTAGGTTTTTGTCATTTTTGCCATGATTAATATGTGCATGATATGCCCTGATGCTCTACATGTGTTTTGTTAAGGGTTTTGTCATCTTTCTAGAGGTGCAACCCATGTATTTTTGTGATGTGTGTGGTGACTAGTGAGTGCAAGCTTGCAAAGTGGTGCACTTGCTAATTCTGTTTTCAGGGACTTAGCATTTCCACTAAGTCCTTGAGCTGTTTATCTCATGATGCCATATGTTCATGTTGTTTCCTAGTGATCCGTGCCTCTTTTGAGGATGATCAGTAAGGGAGTTTTGTTAATATTGTAGTGCTCTATCCATCCATGTCTTTAGTTGCAATTATGGAGCACCCTAGCTTGAGTCAATCGAGCTCTACTTTTGCTACTTTGTGAATCTGGGCAGATTGTCAACTTGTTTGCAATTTTGCCGGTGATGTTGTAGTTGATCCTTGCATGCTATGCTATTGTTCTTGCCATGTATAGCTTGAATGTTGTGCCTTCTTGATGGGTGTATGCTTGTATTGCCATGACTTGCACCGTAGTGAGTGCATCGAGCTCGTAAACATGCCTACTTGAGTTATATTTCAGCATGTGTCAGTTTTTCACTAAGTCTGAAAACTGATTATGTTTTTGCTATGTTCACATGCTTGCAATTGTATTTTATGATCCCTTTTGGCTCAAGGTCACTAAGGGACTTTTGTTAATCTCTTTGAGTAGCTCCATGCCATGCTTTACTTTGCCATGTTCAGGTCCTGTAGCAAGTAGTTTTGTTGCTCCGAAGAGTGCTACCTGATCTGAAATTCCAGACAAGTGTTAATTTCACTAAGTCTGAGATATGTTTGCCATATGCATTTTTGCCATGCTTGTTTGAACCTGTTAATGGATGATTTGGCCATATCTCAGTGCCAGACTTTTGTTAAGAATCTTGTGTGCATCCCTGCCATGTATTTTGTTGTCATGTTTGGGTGCTGTAGCATGTTCATCTCATTGCATTTAGATGGCTACTTGCTGTAAATTGCAGACCGGTGTCATATTTGAATCGCTTGCCATTTCCAAACCGTAACTCTGATTCCGGCGTTCTTTATATCGTTTTCAAGCGATTTCATCTCATTTTTCCAGTGGCACACTTGGATTTCCAAGTTGAGGCCAGGTTCATGCATTTCCTGTCATATCTTGCATTTTGCATCCCGCATAGCATATCATCTTTGCATTGTGTTGTTTGGGTTTGCACGTTGTTGATTGTGTCCTTGTTGCTTGTTTGTCTTGTTTGGGTAGAGCCGGGAGACGAGTTCGCTAACGAGGAGCCCGTTGAGTTTGCTTTCGAGGATCCAGTCAACTCTGACAACTGTGGGGCAAGATGATCATACCCTCGAAATCACTACTATCTTTGCTATGCTAGTTTGCTCGCTCTTTTGCTATGCCAATCCTACAATGCCTACCACTTGCTTTCAAGCCTCCCATATTGCCATGTCAAACCTCTAACCCACCATGTCCTAGCAAACCGTTGATTGGCTATGTTACCGCTTTGCTCAGCCCCTCTTATAGCGTTTCTAGTTGCAGGTGAAGATTGAAGGCCGTTCCTTGTTGGAACCTTTATTTACTTGTTGGGATATCATTATGTTGCTATGTTATCTTAATGCATCTATACACTTGGTAAAGGGTGGAAGGCTCGGCCTCTCGCCTAGTGTTTTGTTCCACTCTTGCCGCCCTAGTTTCCGTCATATCGGTGTTATGTTCCCGGATTTTGCGTTCCTTACGCGGTTGGGTTATAATGGGAACCCCTTGATAGTTCGCCTTGATTAAAGCTTTTCCAGCAATGCCCAACCTTGGTTTTACCATTTGCCACCTAGCATTTTCTTTCCCTTGGGTTATGCAGACTCAAGGGTCATCTTTATTTTAACCCCCCCGGGCCAGTGCTCCCTCTGAGTGTTGGTCCGAACCGGGCAGCCTGCGGGGCCACCTCGGGGAAACTCGAGGGTTGGTTTTACTCGTAGCTTGACCTATCTGAGTGTGCCCTGAGAACGAGATATGTGCAGCTCCTATCGGGATTTGTCGGCACATTCGGGCGGTGTTGCTGGTTTCGTTTTAACCTGTCGAAGTGTCTTGAAGAACCGAGATACCGAGCCTGATCGGAACGTCTTGGGAGGAGGTCTATTCCTTGTTGACCGTGAGAGCTTGTCATGGGCTAAGTTGGGACTCCCCTACAGGGATTTGAACTTTCGAAAGCCGTGCCCGCGGTTATGGGCAGTTGGGAATTTGTTAATGTCCGGTTGTAGATAACTTAAACCTTAACTTAACTAAAATGAATCTACTGAGTGTGTTACCGTGATGGCCTCTTCTCAGCGGAGTCCGGGAAGCGGACACGGTGTTGGAGTAATGTTTGCGCAGGTTACTCTCTAGTTTCTCGCTCGTGCTTTGCCTCCTCTTCTCGCTCTCTTTTGCGAATAAGTTAGCCACCATATTTTGCTAGACGCTTGCTGCAGCTCCACTTATATTTACCTTGCCATACCTATAAGCTTAAATAGTCTTGATCGCGAGGGTGCGAGATTGCTGAGTCCCTGTGGCTCACAGATTACTATTACACCAGATGCATGGCCTGATGATTCCGCTCTAGGAGACGCGCTCGAGCTCAAGTGGGAGTTCGACGAAGACTCTCAACGTTACTATGTTTCCTTTCCCGATGATCAGTAGTGGTGCCCAATTGGGGGTGATTGGGACCGTGTCGCATGTTGGGTTCTCTTCTATTTTGGCGCCGTAGTCGGGCCATGAGTGTTTGGATGATGTAATGTTATTTATGTACTTGATTGACGTGGCGAGTGTAAGCTAACTATGTTATCTCCCCTTTATTATTTATATTACATGGGATGTTGTGAAGATTGCCTAACTTGCGACATATGCCTTCAATGCGATTATGCCTCTAAGTCGTGCCTCGACACGTGGGAGATATAGTCGCATCGAGGGTGTTACAAATTCCAGCTGCCGGCATTCTCTCTCCTTATGTAAACCTTGTAAAACAAGAGAGAAGAGCCATAAGTATTGTGACATAATGTGAAATAACAACCCATAATGCAATAAATATCGATATAAAAGCATGATGCAAAATGGACGTATCAACAATCATCATCAAAGATAAAAGGAACATCTTTTTGTAAGAGATTAGTTAGAGGCCTAGAAATTTTTGAGAAGTCTTTAATGAACCTCCTATAAAAACCGGCATGACCAAGGAAACTTCTTATACCTTTAATGTCTTCAGGACATGACATCTTTTCAATAGCATCAACTTTAGCTTTATCAACTTCAGTACGTCTTTCAGAAATTTTATGCCCCAACACAGTACCTTCATTAACCATAAAGTGGCACTTCTCCCAATTCAAGACAAGATTAGTTTCTTCACATCTCTGCAAAACTCGATCAAGGTTGGTTAAGCAATCATCAAAAGAAGTTCCATACACGGAGAAATCATCCATGAAAACCTCAACAATCTTTTCACAAAAGTCATAGAATATAGCAGTCATACATCTTTGAAAGGTAGCAGGTGCATTACATAAACCAAAAGGCATACGTCTATAAGCAAAGGTACCGAAAGGGCAAGTAAAAGTGGTCTTTTCCTGATCCTCTTTTGACACAGGTATTTGAGAGAAACCAGAATAACCGTCTAGAAAGCAAAAATGTGTATGTTTGGATAATCTTTCTAGCATTTGATCAATAAAAGGTAAAGGGTAATGATCCTTTCTAGTAGCTTTATTTAATTTGCGGAAATCAATTACCATCCTATAACCTGTAACAATTCTTTGTGGGATCAATTCATCTTTATCATTAGGAACAATAGTAATACCTCCCTTCTTAGGGACACAATGGACAAGACTTACCCACTGACTATCAGCATGATAAACTATACCTGCCTCCAGAAGCTTTAGTATTTCATTCCTTACCACTTCTTTCATCTTAGGATTTAACCGTCGTTGGTGATCAACAACCGGTTTAGCATCTTTCTCTAATTTTATTTTGAGATGGCATAGAGTGGGACTAATGCCCTTAAGGTCATCAAGAGTATATATATCCAATAGCAGCGCGGTGCTTCTTTAGAGTTTTCAATAATTTCTCTTCTTCCTGCTCTGAAAGGTTAGCACTAATAATAACAGGATATATCTTATTTTCATCAAGATAAGCATATTTAAGAGTATTAGGTAATGGTTTAAGCTCAAACACGGGGTCACCCTTGGGGGGAGGAGGATCCCCTAGAATTTCAATAGGCAAGTTGTGTTTCAAAATAGGTCCCTGTTTAAAGAATACTTCATCTATTTCCCTTATTTCATTCATAAACATATCATTTTCATGGTCTAGCAAATATTGTTCTAAAGAATCATTAGGAGGCACGGAAATAGAAGCAAGACCAATAATTTCATCTTTACTAGGCAATTCTTTATCATGGGGTTGTCTATGAAATTTAGCAAAATTAAAATCATGAGACATATCCCCTAAACCAACAGTAACGATATTCTTTTTGCAGTCTATCTTAGCATTAACAGTATTCAAGAAGGGTCTACCAAATATAATGGGGCAAAAGTCATCTTGTGGGGAACCAAGAACAAGAAAATCAGTAGGATATTTAACTTTCCCACACAAGACTTCAACATCTCTAACAATCCCGATTGGTGAAATAGTATCTCTATTGGCAAGCTTAATTGTAACATCAATACCTTCTATCTCAGCAGGTGCAATATCATGCATAATTTCTTCGTATAAGGAATGAGGTATTGCACTCGCACTAGCACCCATGTCATATAAGCCATGATAGCAATGATCTCCTATTTTAACAGACAC
The DNA here is from genome assembly GCF_056163025.1 of Triticum urartu. NCBI lineage: Eukaryota > Viridiplantae > Streptophyta > Magnoliopsida > Poales > Poaceae > Triticum > Triticum urartu. Next base: position 426,318,592 of record NC_141873.1, on the reverse strand, counting down.
AACAGGCATGCCTACAACATGTCTATGTTTATTTTTAGTATCGGGTCTAGCAATTCTAGCAGCTTCATCACAGAAGTAAATAACATGCCCATCAATATTATCAACCAAGAGATCTTTAACCATAGCAATACTAGGTTCAATTTTAATTTGCTCAAGGGGTGTAGGTGTTCTAGTATTACTCTTATGAACCACGGTTGAAGCTTTAGCATGATCCTTTATTCTAACAGGGAAAGGTGGTTTCTCAATATAAGCGGTAGGAACAATAGGATCAACATTATAAGTGATAGTCTTTTCTTCAACTTCAATAGGTTCAACTACTTTTACTTCAATGGGAGGATGGTATTTAAACCACTTCTCCTTAGGGAGATCAACATGAGTAGCAAACGATTCACAGAAAGAAGCTACTATCTCAAAGTCAAGTCCATATTTAGTGCTAAATTCACAAAAGCATCGGTATCCATAAAAGATTTAACACAATCAAACTTAGGTGTTATACCTGACTCCTTACCTTCATCTAGTTCCCAATCTTTAGAGTTGCTTTTAATTCTTTCCAATAGATCCCATCTGAATTCAATAGTCTTCATCATAAAAGAACTAGTACAAGAAGTATCGAGCATGGAGCGATTATTGAGAGAAAGCCGAGCATAAATTTTTTGAATAATAATTTCTCTTGAGAGCTCATGATTGGGGCATGAATATATCATTGACTTAAGCCTCCCCCAAGCTTGAGCAATACTTTCTCCTTCGCGAGGCCAAAAATATATATGTAATTACGATCACGATGAACCAGATGCATAGGGTAAAACTTCTGATGAAATTCCAATTTCAATCGGTTGTAGTTCCATGATCCAATATCATCACATAGCCTAAACCATGTCAATGCCTTTCCCTTCAAAGATAAAGGGAAGACCTTCTTTTTGATAACATCCTTGGGCATACCTGCAAGCTTAAATAATCCACAAACTTCATCCACATAGATTAGGTGCATATCGGGATGTAATGTTCCATCTCCTGTAAAAGGATTACCTAGCAGTTTCTGTATCATACCCAAAGGAATTTCAAAGTAAACATTTTCAGTAGGTTCAGTAGGTTGAGGAGAAACTCTTTGCTCTACTGGTCAGGGTGAAGATACCCCAAACAAGCCCCTGAAAGGATTATTTTCCATAGTAACAAGTGACAGTAAATTTCAGCACACTATATAAATTTTTCCTTACCAAATTCCACCTACCAAAGGCGCTTCACTCCCCGGAAACGGCGCCAGAAAAGAGTCTTGATGACCCACAAGTATAGGGGATCTATCGTAGTCCTTTCGATAAGTAAGAGTGTCGAACCCAACAAGGAGAAAAAGGAAATGACAAGCGGTTTTCAGTAAGGTATTCTCTGCAAGCACTGAAATTATCGGTAACAGATAGTTTTGTGATAAGGTAATTCGTAATGAGTAACAAGTAACAAAAGTAAACAAGGTGCAGAAAGGTGGCCCAATCCTTTTTGTAGCAAAGGACAAGCCTGGACAAACTCTTATATAAAGGAAAGTGCTCCCGAGGACACATGGGAATTATCGTCGAGCTAGTTTTCATCATGCTCATATGATTCGCGTTCGTTACTTTGATAATTTGATATGTGGGTGGACCAGTGCTTGGGTATTGCCCTTCCTTGGACAAGAATCCCACTTATGATTAACCCCCCTCGCAAGCATCCTCAACTACGAAAGAAGAATTAAGGTAAACCTAACCTTAGCATGAAACATATGGATCCAAATCAGCCCTTATGAAGCAACGCATAAACTAGGGTTTAAGCTTCTGTCACTCAAGCAACCCATCATCTACTTATTACTTCCCAATGCCTTCCCCTAGGCCCAAACAATGGTGAAGTGTTAGGTAGTCGACGTTCACATAACACCACTAGAGGAAAGACAACATACATCTCATCAAAATATCAAATGAATACCAAATTCACATGACTACTTATAGCAAGACTTCTCCCATGTACTCAGGAACAAACGTAACTACTCACAAATCATATTCATGTTCATAATCAGAGGGGTATTAATATGCATAAAGGATCTGAACATATAATCTTCCACCGAATAAACCAACTAGCATCAACTACAAAGAGTAATCAACACTACTAGCAACCCACAGGTACCAATCTGAGGTTTTGAGACAAAGATACGATACAAGAGATGAACTAGGGTTTGAGAGGAGATGGTGCTGGTGAAGATGTTGATGGAGATTGACCCCCTCCCGATGAGAGGATCGATGGTGATGACGATGGTGACAATTTCCCCCTCCTGGAGGGATGTTTCCCCGGTAGAATAGCTCCACCGGAGCCCTAGATTGGTTCTGGCAAGGTTCCGCCTCGTGATGGTGGCGCTTTGTCCCGAAAGCTTCCTTCTGATTTTTTCAGGGCAAAAGACACCTTATACCAGAAGATGGGCATCGGGGAGCTTCCAGGTGGCCCGCGAGGCAGGGGGCGCGCCCTCCACCCTCATGGACAGTGGGTGGCCCCCCTCTGGTGCTTCCTTCACCCAATATTTTTTATATATTCCAAAACTGACTTTCGTGGAGTTTCAGGACTTTTGAAGTTGTGCAGAATAGGTCTCTAATATTTGCTCCTTTTCCATCCTAGAATTCCAGCTGGCGGCATTCTCCCTCTTCATGGTAAAATAAGAGAGAAAAGACATAAGTATTGTGACATAATGTGTAATAACAGCCATAATGCAATAAATGTCGATATAAAAGCATGATCCAAAATGGACGTATCATTGTCTCGCCAACTATTGCTTCTACAACTATCGCTAACGCATAGTGATAAAGTAAAGCAATTACATGACGTTTGCATTTCATACAATAAAGAGACAACCACAAGGCTCCTACCGGTTGCCAGTAACTTTTACAAAACATGATCATCTCATACAATAACATATATCACATCATGTCTTGACCATATCACATCACAACATGCCCTGCAAAAACAAGTTAGACGTCCTCTACTTTGTTGTTGCAAGTTTTACGTGGCTGCTACGGGCTTCTAGAAAGAACCGTTCTTACCCACGCATCAAAACCACAACGGTGATTTATCAAGTTTGCTATTTTAACCTTCAATAAGGACATGCCACAGTCAAATTCGATTCAACTAAAGTTCGAGAAACAGACACCCGCCAGCCACCTTTATGCAAAACTAGTTACATGTCTGTCGGTGGAACCGGTCTCATGAATGTGGTCATGTAAGGTTGGTCCGGGCCGCTTCATCCAACAATATCGTCGAATCAAAATAAGACGTTGGTGGTAAGCAGTATGACGGTCACCGCCCACAACTCTTTGTGTTCTACTCGTGCATATCATCTACGCATAGACCTAGCTCGGATGCCACTATTGGGAAACGTAGCATGTAATTTCAAAAAAAAATCCTACGCTCACGCAAGATCTATCTAGGAGATGCATAGCAACGAGAGGGGAGAGTGTGTCTACATACCCTCGTAGAACAAAAGCGGAAGAGTTTGACAACGCGGTTGGTGTAGTCGAACTTCTTCTTGTTCTGACTGATCAAGCACCAAACGTACGGCACCTTTGACTTCTGCACACGTTCAGCGCGATGACGTCCCTCGAACTCTTGATCCAGCAAAGTGTGGAGGAAGTAGATGAGTTTATTCATCATGACGGCATGGTGACGGTGATGGTGATGTGATCCGTGCAGGGCTTCGCCCAAGCACTACGAGAATATGACCGATGGTGTAATCTATGGAGGGAGGCGCCACACACGGCTAACAGATATTGGTGTGTGTCTTAGGCACCTCCCCCTCATATATATAGGTGGGAGGTAGAGGGAGCAGCCAGGGGGGCACCCCAAGTAGGCCGAATCCTATGGTGCGGACCATATGGGGGGCGCAGCAGCCCCTGCTGGCTACTGCGTTCCCCTCTTGGCCCATTAGGCCCATATCTTTGCCGGGGGTGCTCGGAACCCCTTTCCGGTGACCCGATATGTACCCGGTACCCCCGGAACACTTTTGGTGTCCGAATACCATCATCCTATATATAAATCTTTATCTCTCAACCATTTTGAGACTCCTCGTCATGCCCGTGATCTCATCCGAGACTCCGAACAACATCCGTTCACCAAAACACATAACTCATATAATACAAAATCGTCATCGAACGTTAAGCATGCAGACCCTATGGGTTAAAGAACTATGTAGACATCACCGAGACACCTCTCCGGTCAATAACCAATAGCGGAACCTGGATGCTCATATTGGCTCGTACATATTCTATGAAGATCTTTATCAGTCGAACCGTAATGATAACATACGTTATTCCCTTTTTTATCGGTATGTTACTTGCTCGAGAGTCGATCGTCGGTATCTTCATACCTAGTTCAATCTCGTTACCAGCAAGTCTCTTTACTCGTTCCGTAATACTTCATCCCGCAACTAACTCATTAGTTACATTGCTTGCAAGGCTTCTTATGATGTGCATTACCGAGAGGGCCCAGAGATACCTCTCCCATACTCGGCGTGACAAATCCTAATCTCAATTTATGCCAACCCAACAAACACCTTTGGAGGTACCTGTAGAGCATCTAATCACCCAGTTTCGTTGTGACGTTTGATAGAACACAAGGTATTCCTCCGGTATCCGGGAGTTGTATAATCTCATAGTCAAAGGAATATGTACATGATATGAAGAAAGCAATAGCAATAAAACTAAACGATCAATATGCTAAGCTAACGGATGGGTCTTGTCCATCACATCATTCTCCTAATGATGTGATCCCGTTCATCAAATGACAACACATGTCCATGGTTAGGAAACTTAACCATCTTTGATTAACGAGCTAGTCTAGTAGAGGCTTGCTAGGGACACGGTGTTTTGTCTATGTATCCACACATGTATCAAGGTTCCGGTTAATACAATTCTAGCATGAATAATAAACTTTTATCATGATATAAGGAAATATAAAATAACAACTTTATTATTGCCTCTAGGGCATATTTCCTTCACGAGGCAGAGCAGATTCGTGCGATAACACATCGTTGAAGGAGGCGGGACGAGTTGCCTCCTCGCCATAATCGCAACCAAGCCAAGGTTGCCACGGTCCAGGCCGTGACTCCGGTGTCGACCAAGGCGATATGGTTTCCCCTCCGGCCGGGCCAGGGCAGCTTCAACACCAAGCGCCTGGTCAAGGCCAACCATTTCATCGTCCAGCTGCCGAACAAGGACCTCCACCACTAGGAGTCTATGATGTGGGTTTCTTGTTCTTCTATTATCTCCATGATTAATCAGCAACACTCTCTTGTCTTGAAGAAAATCATGTGTGTGTGCGTGTGCGCGTGTGTGTCCTAATCTAAATTTGTACCGCAGGTTTAAATCACTCCGGAAGTCACATCGCACGCGTGCTCAGCCGAGGAGTGGTCAATGAGCTGGTGAACCTGCACATGGTGTCTTCTCACTCTACTTTATTCTCTATTGGAGCTTATATCATTCTGATCTGTTGACTTTCTGGTAGCGGAGATCATATTACAGTCATAAGCCATAGTTGTTATGACTTGGTTGATAATAATTTAAGGTAAATTTCCAAAAGAATTGTGGATTATTCTCCTCTTGCATTTCTTGATTTTGTAGATGTTTTGAAGGAGTTGCTGCAGGCCTTTCCTGCTCTAGCTATGACCACAAACTTCATAAACGCCATAGCTCTAGAAACTGCTGCCATTCAGGGTCACATTGACATTGTCAACCTCCTACTAGAAACTGATGACAGCCTTGCCAAAATTGCAAGAAATAATGGGAAAATAATTTTGCATTCCGCGGCGAGGATAGGCCATGTGGAAGTTGTCAGACGATTGTTAAATAAGGATCCAGGGATTGGTTTAAGAACGGACAAGAAGGGGCAGACGTCACTGCATATGGCGTCCAAAGGAACAAATGCTGAAATTGTGGTTGAGTTACTGAAGCCTGATGTCTCAGTTAGCCATCTGGAAGACAACAAGGGGAACATGCCACTGCATGTCGCAACTCAGAAGGGCAATATCATTGTAAGTGAACATATATTGTAAATCATTTTCTATAATTATATATATTTACCATTTTCATTTATGTTGTTTATCAATCATTCACTATCATGTGATCATGTCTGTTACCTGCCGGTGTACGATGGCAGGAAGAGCCTGTACACGGCAGGCCCGTTGCATTTCACTGCCAAAGAGTTTCAGATCACTCTGCTTGACGATGATGATGGCTCTGACTCCCAGAGGTCAGCTATTTCACAATCAATATTTATTTTGTCCCCGGCTAGTTTGTATGTGTTCAATGTTATGAATGTATTTGTCTTTTCTTTTTAATTCAGGAGATAGAGGAATTTTAAGGTGGTGATTAAGTTTGTCACGCGAGCCGACCTTCATCGCCTCGGGATGTTTTTGGTCGGGAAGCACGCAGAAGCACCCCAGGAGGCGTTGCAAGTTCTTGAGATTTTGCTTTGGGAGCTGTCCTTTGCAAGGTAGCAATGACATGCCAGCATTATTTATGTTATATTAACTTAACAGAGGATATGTAAGAGGTGATGAAGAAGATAATATTTCTAATTGGTTTATCTGACAGATATGCGCCATTTGGACGGTCATTCTTTTCGCCTGACCTAGGCAGGAGGCAACCCCTCGGTGACGGATTAGAGGGATGGCGTGGGTTTTGTCCGGGTGCGCTCTTTCCCAGGTGTGTCCTCTCTCTCTTGATCTGATATGAAACTGAGAGTGGAGGGTCGAGGGGTTACTATTATCAGATTGAGGAGGTAGGGAGAGAACAGGCTAGCTTGATGGTGCCTTGCTGAGGATTGTGCATTGCACATAACTTGAATTTGTTCCCTCTGGGCAACTGCTAATGTTTCCTTTTCATCTGAATTGCGAAATGGTTTTCTTGCCATGGCTTTTTATGGTACTGACCTTCCATCTTTTTGCTATTGCTATAATAAAATCGGGGCAGTATGAGACAAGATAGATTATGAAGGTTGTGTTTTTGCAACACGCCTTCTAGATGGGAGGGACATCCAAGTTCTATGCTTGTATTTAATCATAAACATTAAGCAAGTCAAAATATACGCATGGATCCTCTTTTAGGTTTTGGTCCCTTGCAAGTTTTTGAGAAGACAGAAAGGAAACATTATGCGTTCTAAACAGTCTTTCCTTTTCAGGTTATTGATCATTCACAAGCATGTGTGTATGTATGAGGGCATGCGACATCTCAATTTGTTATTTTCCGTCTCTGAACCACACATAAAGAATTTGGATATTTAACTTTTTGTTACGTTGTTGCCTACATACTTTGTTTTGATAAGTTGTCCTTTGCATGTTGATCATGTAAGGAACACAAGGACCGTAAATCATACTGGGCAGCCAACAGGTTACAAGCTCATACCTGGTTCAAATTGTCTACCATTTTGCCTGCCAGAGGCATAATTCCAGAGAAGAGATGAATTTTTAAAGCATAATCTTTGGGTTGCATCATACAAAAGTGATGAGATATTCCCTGGAGGAGACTTTCCTAATCAGAGCCAGCACATCCATGAGGCTCTAGCTACACGGGTTAAGATCTCTCGTATGTTTGTCACCACCTATGAGCTGGTATTGATTTACAGGTTCATTTTGGTTTGAAACACTTATCTGCCGTCTTATGTGTTAAATTGTGATCCAAATTCTACCGTATTGGACTAGACGTAGTACATATGGTGTGGGCCTTTGCGTTGGTACCAACACGTACGAGTACAACTCGTTTACTTGTCCTCCAAGGACTCTCATGTATTGCCCTCATATATACCCCATGTAGTCGCACCTCAGACGGCATGCTGTCTCATGCTTGTAATACTCCTCCTCGTAGTAATTGCGCCTTCGTGCGTCCGTGGCTTTCTCCTGTAAGGATTTCCACGTAAAAATCCTTGTGCTCTCGTGTCTCATTTTATCTCGTTATTATCTAACAAGTGGTATACAAAACCGAGGTTCAGATACGAGTTCGTGACGAGAGATTAGGGTTGCGTGCACCGTCGCCCGCGTGTGACCAGGCGATCCAAAGACGGATCGATTTCCGCTGCTACGCTGTACGAAGCCGAGACCGACAGGAGATTCCGCTGCAACACGGTGCAGATTTCCGCCGAGACAGACTCCGCTGCTGCGTCACCGAGCAATCGAGTCGACGCGCTTAACTTTTCTCGAAGGCTGATGTGCCCTGGTGATTCGTCAAATCTCGAGTTGCTCATTCCTGTTCGCTACAACTTCCGAGGAAAATTGATCGGTGGCTACCGCTACTCCTTGGAGACCGAAGCCACCCGATTAGTACTAGTTTGACTAGCACTGTTCATGTGAAGGCAAGACCATCGGTACTAGTTCTCACGTGAAGGCTGCAAGTCCAGTTTTTTATTTCCCGTCATCAAGTGCTACGTCCACCACCCGTGCAATATCCAGGTGCTAGTTATCTTAATTTTTGGTCTGCTCTTCATATTAAATTCTGTCAAGAATTTTTCTACGGGCTTGTATTACTTTGTGCACACAGATTTACCTACTCATGACTTCCATGAAATACGATCTTCCACCGTTGGACCGTGAAACAAGGTTTACCCTATGGCAAGTCAAGATGCGGGCGTTGTTGGCATAGACCGACTATGATGAAGCACTGGATAGTTTTGGGAAGAACCGAATTGAGGACTGGACTGATGGGGAGAAAAGAATTGATCGTAAGGTTTTGTCAAAAATTCAACTCCATTTGCATAATAATATTTTGCATGAATTTTTGAGCGAGAAAACTGCCGCCGCTCTATGGTTAAAGCTGGAAGGGATTTGCATGACAAAAGATCTCACCAGTAAGATGCATCCATTACCCGAGGGAGGTAATGTTTTGAATCATATTTCAGAATTTAAAGAGATCATATCTGATCTAGCTGCAATGGAGGTTAAGTATGAGGAGGAAGATACTGCTTTAATGTTACTTTGTTCACTGCCAAGTTCTTATACCAATTTTACAGACACCATATTATACAATCGTGATACTCTCACACTTAGTGAAGTTTATGAAGCTTGGAACTCTAAGGAGAAGATGAAATTAATGGTGCCTCATGATGGTTCGAGTTGATCCCAAACTGAGGGATTATCTATTCGTGGCAGGACAAAGGAGAAGAACTCCAATAATGGAAACAGAGGCAAAAGTAAGAACGGCCACAGGGGCCGGTCGCAATCCAGAGACAAGAAATATTGCAGATATTGCAAGAGAGACGGGCATGACATCTTAGAGTGTTTCAAGTTGCAGAATAAAGAAAAGAGGAAAGGTAACAAACAAGGTGAAAATTCTTCTAATGTTGCTCGTGATGATAGTTCTGATGATGCTCTTGTCATTATTGCTGGATGTGCTGAGACCAATGATAAGTGGGTACTTGACACCACATGCACTTTTCATATGTGTCCACATAGAGATTGGTTTAATACTTTTGATTCCACTACTGTTGATGGTTCCCTTTTGGGTTTTGATAATTCACCATGCAAGATTGAAGGCATATGTTCCGTTCGAATCAAGATGTTTGATGGCACAATCAGAACTTTGACAGATGTTCGGTATATTCCAAAGATGAAGAGAAATCTTATCTCTGTTAGTGCCCTTGATGCAAAGGGGTACAAGTATTCAGGTGGAGATAGTGTTTTGAAGGTCACCAAAGGCTCCCTTGTTGTGATGAAAGGTGACTTAAGTTCGACCAATGGTCTTTATTACCATCGAGGTTCTACCGTTTCAGGTAATGCTACTCCAGTTATTTCAAAGAATTCTGATTGTGATGCTGCTAACCTTTGGCATATGCGTCTTGGACATATGAGTGAACTTGGTTTGGCAGAGTTAAATAAGAGAGGTCTTCTTGATGGATATGAACCTGGTAAATTGAAATTTTGTGAGCAGTGTATCTTCGGCAAACACAAGAGGGGGAAGTTCAACACTTCAACTCATACAACCGAAGGTATTCTTAATTATGTGCATTCTGATTTATGGGGACCATCTCGCAAGAAGTCACTAGGTGGTGCAAGTTACTTGCTGACTATTATTGATGATTACTCGAGAAAAGTTTGGCCTTATTTCTTGAAGCATAAATATGAAGCATTCTCGGCATTTAAGGAGTGGAAGATTATGATTGAAAGACAAACTGAAAGGAAGGTAAAAATACTTTGCACTGATAATGGTATGGAATTCTGTTCTAAGCAATTTAAGAATTATTGCAAGTCTAAAGGCATTGTCACACACTGCACCGTTCCTTATAGTCCTCAACAAAACAGTGTTGCTGAGCGTATGAACAAGACCATTATTTCCAGAGCCCGTTGCATGTTGTCCAATGCAGGTTTGCATAGGCGTTTTTGGGCTGAGGCCGCCTCCACTGCTTGTTATCTCATTAACCGTTCACCATCTATTGCTCTTAATAAGAAAACTCCAATTGAGGTATGGTCTTGTTCACCTGCTGATTATTCACTGTTGAGAGTTTTTGGTTGCACTGCTTATGCTCATGTTGATAATGGAAAGTTGGAGCCTAGGGTTGTTAAGTGCATCTTTCTTGGTTATAAATCTGGTGTTAAAGGTTTTAAATTGTGGAATCCTGAAACCCAGAAGGTTCTTATTAGTAGAAATGTTATCTTTAATGAATCTGCTATGTTATATGATGTTTCATCTACTAATGTTCCCGTTGAGAGTGAACAATAGCCTATTGTTCAGGAGCCTACTGTTCAGGTGGAGCATGTTATTGATTCAGGTGAAACATCTGGTAATGAAATTGTTGATGCACATGATGAACCTGTCGTTAATGATGATCATGTCACTCCCACTCCAAATCAACCTATTGTTCCGCCCAGTTGGAATCTTACACGTGACAGAGTTAGGCGGGGTATTAATAAACCTCACAGGTTAATTCAAGAGTGCAGTATTTTTTCTTTTGCTTTATCTGTTGCAGAAGAAATTGAAGATAATTCTGAGCCTTCTTCATATTCTGAGGCCATTATTTCTAGTGATAGTAATAAGTGGATGACCGCTATGCATGATGAGATGGAATCACTTGAAAAGAATGGCACTTGGGATTTAGTAAAATTACCTAGAGAGAAGAAACCTATTCGATGCAAGTGGGTTTTCAAAAGGAAAGAAGGTGTTTCTCCTAATGATGAGACAAGATATGAAGCAAGGTTAGTTGCTAAAGGTTACAGTCAGATTCCAGGTATTGACTATAACGAAGTCTTTTCTCCTATTGTGAAGCATAGCTCTATTCGCACTTTACTCAGTATTGTTGCCATGCATGATCTTGAGCTTGAACAATTGGATGTTAAAACTGCATTTTTACATGGAGAATTAGAATAGGATATTTATATGGAACAACCTGAAGGTTTTTTTATTCCTGGAAAAGAAAAGCTTGTCTGTAAGTTAAAGAAATCTCTTTATGGATTGAAGCAATCCCCTAGATAGTGGTACAAGAGATTTGACACCTTTATGCTCTCTCAAGGTTTCAAAAGGTCTACTTATGATAGTTGTGTTTATTTGAAAAATGTCAAAGGTTCAACTATTTATTTGCTCCTCTATGTTGATGATATGCTAATTGCTGCAAAGAGTATGTCAGAGATTAATGAACTAAAGAAGCAATTGAGTAATGAAATTGAGATGAAGGATTTGGATGCAACAAAGAAAATACTTGGCATGGAAATATCCAGAGATAGACCGTCTGGAAAAGTATATCTAAGTCAGAGAGGATATATTGATAAAGTTCTTCGTCGTTTTAATATGCATAATGCCAAGCCAGTAAGTACTCCGTTAGCTGCACACTTCAAATTATCATCAGCTTTACGTCCTAAGTCAGATGCAGATATTGAGTACATGTCTAGAGTTCCCTATTCGAGTGCAGTTGGTTCACTAATGTATGCCATGGTTTGTTCTCGTCCGGATTTATCATATGCAGAGTGTTGTCAATAGATACATGGCTAATTCTGGAAAAGAGCATTGGAAAGCAGTTCAGTGGATTTTCAGATACCTGCGAGGTACTTATAATGCTTATTTATAGTTTGGAAAAATCAGTGATGGACTTGTTGGTTTTGTTGATTCTGATTTTACTGGTGATTTGGATAAGAGAAGAACACTCACAGCTTATGTTTTCACCATTGGTGGTTGTGCTGTGAGTTGGAGAGCAACTTTGCAGTCTATTGTGGCTTGTTCCACTACTGATGCCGAGTATATGGCTATTTGTGAGGCTTGCAAAGAAGCTATCTGGTTGAGAGGTTTATACACTGAGCTTTGTGGAGATTCATCTTGCCCTACCATATTTTCTGACAGTCAAAGTGCCATATATCTTACAAACAATCCAATGTATCACGAGAGAACAAAGCACATTGACGTCAGATTTCATTATATTCGAGATGTTGTTGTTGAAGGCAATTTGAAGGTATGCAAGATAAGTACTCATGGTAATCCTGCTGACATGATGACAAAGCCAGTTCCGACCAATAAGTTTGAGCTTTGCTCAGGCTTAGTTGGTATTTCTCACTAGTCCTATGGACTTTGACGCACAATGTGTTTATGCTGATTTGGATGGAGTTATCTACTTTCTTCGACTACTGGAGGGAATTTGGCTCAAGGTGGAGATTGTTAAATTGTGATCCAAATTCTACCGTATTGGACTAGATGTAGTACATACGGTGTGGGCCTTTGTGTTGGTACCGACGCGTACGAGTACAACTCGTTTACTTGTCCTCCAAGGACTCTCATGTATTGTCCTCATATATACCCCATGTAGTCGCACCTCAGACGGCCTGTCGTCTCGTGCTTGTAATACTCCTCCTCATAGTGATTGCGCCTTCGTGCGTCCGTGGTTTTCTCCCGTAAGGGTTTCCACGTAAAAATCCGTGTGCTCTCATGTCTCATTTTATCTCGTTATTATCTAACATTATGTCGTCGAACATTTCGCTTTTTAGTCCAATTTGAAGTACCAATACAAATGGTACATTAACTTTTAGATGCTTATATATTCATTTTTTGCGTTCCCTGAAGTCTGAACGCTACTTGATGCATCAATTGGGTCAAAATGGTTCTAATGCATTTTCATCTTAATTACTTCTTGCTTCAGTTTTAAAGCAGCCTTGTAGGGTAGATCAGTTTAGATGGATAGATAGCGACATGTCAATGATTACACTCTGAATAAACACTAGACCTCATCTCTCCCTTCTTCCTTAAACTGCGTCTTGATTTTCTGAATTGTTTGTAGTTTTGACTTCCACTTGTCCATGAAGGATGCTTAAATGGTATAGTGGCCTGATCTTGATAATGACCTACAGGTGTTTATGAGGCATGCATTCGTATTATGAATTGGAAGAACATCAATCGACAAGTATTTATGGCAGATGTCTCCTTGATGAGATAATTTTACGCAAACTATGTGTGATCCATTGCTCTAGGTAGCAACATCATGGAATCGTAGTGTTATTTTTTATGCCCTACATTCTACCGCTGATACACTTGGATTTGCATATTTTGAGTCATGCTTCTACTAATTTGACTTATGATTGTAACATCCCAAATTTTCAGATTTGGTATGTTAATAGGATCATTACTAGCAAACATGCCCGTGCGTTGCAACGGGAGAGAAAAATATCACATATGCTTAGCTATCGTACATTGTCAATTTGTCATATTCTTCAGCTCTAGTGAACCTTTCTCGTGCTTTTGACAGGTCTATAGTGACAATGGTGGCATGTTAAACCTTGGTCGTGGTTTCGGTTCCCTTCAGCTTAATTTGCCTCAAACTTTATGTAGCCCAAGACCACATTTTAGCGACTCTGAGGTAGTAACTAATCAATTTTCGATCACCATCATAATTATTTTTTCAACTAAAATCACGGCCCAACCATACAAATTATTACCCCTATGGCCATCAAACCACATCCATAGTTGCATGGAATACACAACAGATATTGGACAGCAACAAACATATGAAAACGCACCTTGTAAACTTTGCAGGAAAACCTCATCACACCTTGCTTACACCGAAACTTAATGAATGACACCCACCTGAAAACAATACAAAAGGCGGTAGCATCAGCTATGGCCTATGCATGACTTTTCATGCAAATAACCATGCAACGCTTTGCAAAACAGTTTAAACATCGACTATATGGAGGTACTGACGGAATGCAGAATTCCCCAAGATTCAATTTATAGCGGTTCTACTGAATCAAAATACAAATTCATGCAAGACAAATGTTGCCTCATACAAAAATCAGAAAAATCTAGGGATCAACAATTGACCAATTATGAGATGAGGTAGATGCTGGAACTTTGTCTATTTTGGGCCTAGCCCAATAACAGTTTCAGAAATTCCTAATAAATTCTAGAGGTCCACTTAGTCTATTTGTGCAAGGCAAGGGATACTACTAAAGTTTAGTCCCACATTGCTAGTTGAGTGGGAGTTGGACCTCCTTATAAGAGAGGTTCTTTCCCCACTTGTATGAGCATGAGAACAAGAGGGATATCCACGCGCGCTCCTCCTCCTCCGCCTCGCCGCGCCGCGCCGCGCCGCGGGTTGCGGGAATGAACCGAGCCGATATACGAAAGGCCACAAGTTCCTGAGCACTGTGCTGCTGCTACGATCTTCTCCATCCCGGAGTAGGCCTCCGAAACCGCGCCGAGGACACCGACCCCAAGTCCAGCACTTCCACTGCTGTTGTCCCGTGCGTGTTCTTGCTCTTTCTGTTAGATGTCATGACACAGTTCTTTGCTCTACTTTCCGTCCTACATGTGTTAGGTTCTCCTTCATATATGCAATTTCATCTAGTGTCTGTTTTAAATGTGTTTGGTTCAAGTTCATATATGCAGATGCTCTTTACCTTCTCTTCGTCCGAACGTACGCATGACTTATTTTATCTCTACTATATTAGTCATGTTTTATCTAGTATTTCTGTTAATAAAATCATTCGGTAAATTGCTCATATTTTCAACAGTAGATCTGGGACCGGGAAAGAAAAAACAGAAGGATCATCACGGTCTCTCTGAAGCCTCCCATCTTGTGGGAGCAACGCTGACGCAGCTGCGTGAAGAAAATACTTTCAGTTTCTTTCGATGTATTTACCATATATTGTTATGTATGTATTTTTCTATCTAAAATGACACTGTTGTGTCACTCACATGGCATCTTAGTCATGTATGCACCGTATTTACATTGTTTTTCTTTCTTACATCGTAAAAATCAGCTTTAGCGATGCCATGCTTGTATTTCTCGGACCGTACAACTTCAGCTCCTGTAAGGCTTGCTCCATCTCTTCTTCTGTAATGTACCTGTAAGTGGGATATGATATAAGCACGGGTGCTCCAAAAATCAAGAACACATGTACCTGAGATATAGTATTAATTATCATCGCTGGTGCTCAACTTACCCACTGCTATCCTGGTCGAAGTATCGGAATGCAGTATAGATGTGCTCTTCCCTGTCCCTTTTGTTCATGTGCACCATTGCAGTGAGACAGTGACAAACTCCTCGTCAATCAACCAAGGCACCTTGTCATATCATCCGTACCTAATTCAGAGCAAAAATTCTAGGAACTTGGAAAGTTGAAAACTGAAAGAAACTTGATCTGGGATAACAATCTCGTTGAGCAACATAGCTTCTAAGTGTTGCAGTTTATGATTCCAATGCTAGACTGCCAACTGGATGCTAGAAAAGAGGATAAGAGGTTCCATGTAGTCTGAGCTATAAAGGAACTTTGTGTTCTTTCTGGGCTGCGTGGCTATGGCCATCTGGCACCGGTAGCGACCGTAGCCATTAACCCGCGGCTTAATCGGACAACCGTCGATTCCTCGCATGTGCCTCCTCGATGCTTCACCAAACATTATCAAAGCCATGGAGCATAGTTGGAGTTGGTCTTCTAGGTGGAGAAGGTGCTCTGACAAAGTATATTGGTAGTAATGTTGATGCTATACAACGATCCTTGACGGGCGTCTTCTTGTAGTTCTTCTTGACGTGCATCTGTCTATGGATGAGGAGCGAGAGCAAGTCCACGTGGCACAGGCTGCGGCTAATCATGGAGAGAACGCGAAGGCCACATGATTACTTGATCGCCGGCTGCAGCCTGGAGGTCATGGAGCAGTCCGCGCCAAGAACGACCGGCCATGTTCCGATGAGCTCTGCGACGACGTCGACAGCTCCGCGCCGACGTCTCTAATCTATCACAGCAACATGATTACATGATCGTCGGCTGGAGTCTGGTGGTCATGCAGCAGTCCGCACAACAAACGATCGGCCATGCCCATGGCACGGTGAGCTCCGCGACGACGACCACGGTTCGGCGCCGACATCTCTAATCCGTCACAAGGGCATCCCTCCCCATGCCCGCTGCCTCGAAACCGCTCCTGACCCCCTAGCGAAATTCGTGCGCCGTTTTTGTTTTTAATCGTGCAAGAGGTGAGGTGCGTCCGGTTTTGATGGTGGGAGAGCAAGAGAGATCGTGTCCCCTGTTATTTTCCAATCCGTATCGTGAGAGGGGTGAGACGGGAACAAGGCGATGGGTTGTGTTAGTTTTTTTATCGAGGATTGATGGGCTGTGTTAGTTGGCCCAAAGGGAAAGGCTGAACGTACACGCAGAAAGCTTTCGACATACGGGAAAGGCTGAATGAGGGAGCAACTAGTTAACGAGCGCTCCTTAGGGAGCCTGGCAACGATCAGCGCCACTTGGCGCGCTCTCAGTCATTTGCCACGTGTCGCGCTCTGGACGTTTTTTTCGAATTTTATTTTTTTTATTTTTCTGCACGCGTTTTCGGCTTTTTAAACGGTTTTTTTTAATTTTTTTTGACATTTTGGTTTTCCCCTGGTCTTTCTTAGCTTTTCGATCAAAAAAAATTGAAAAAAAATCGCGAAAAAATGCGTTTTTTTTCCGTGAAAGTCAAGGTTTTTCTTTCGCGAGAGGCACGGTTATGCTTTAGCGAGAGTCACAGTCGTGCCTCTCGGAAACAAAAAAAACATGTTTTCTATTTTTTTCTTTCGCGAGAGTCACAGTTTTGCTTTCCCGGGAGGCACGGTTGTACTTTCGCGAGAGTCACGGCCGTGCCTCTCAGAAAAGGAAAAACAAAACGCGTTTTCTATTTTTTTTTCGTTCGTGAGAGTTACGGTTTTGCTTCCGTGAGAGGCACGGTTGTGCTTACGCGAAAGTCACGACCGTGCCTCTCGGAAAGGGAAAAAATACGCGTTTTCTATTTTTTTTTTCAGGAGAGTGTAACACCCTCGATTCAATCGTACACTAATCATACACGCAAATGTGTACGATCAAGATCAAGGACTCACGGGAAGATATCACAACACAACTCTAGACACAAATTAAAATAATACAAACTTTATATTACAAGCCAGGGGCCTCGAGGGCTCGAATACATAAGCTTGAAAACACAAGAGTCAGCGGAAGCAACAATATCTAAGTACAGACATAAGTTAGACAAGTTTGCCTTAAGAAGGCTAGCACAAAAGCAACAACGATCGAAAAGGCAAGGCCTCCTACCTGGGAGCCTCTTAACTACTCCTAGTCGTCTGCGGTTTCACGTAGTAGTAGGCATCCTCCGGGTACTAGTAGTCATCAGTGGCGTCGTCTGGCTCCTGGGATCCGTCATCTGGTCGCAACAATCGAGTATGGGGGAAAAAGAAGTAGCAAAGCAACCGTGAGTACTCATCCAAAGTACTCGCAAGACTTACATCAGATCTAAACTAAGTATGCATCTGTATCAAAGGAAAGGGGTGTATGTGTGGACTAAACTGCGGAATGCCAGAAGGGAAGGGGAAAGCCTAGCCTATCAAAGACTGGCATCTTCTGGAAACCACTATCTTGCAGCAACAGGAGGGAGTAGAGTAGCATAAAGTAAAGTAGTAGTAGTGTTATCAACCTCGGCCAGAGATCCTTTCTCGACTCCCTGCGAGAAAGCAATCCCAGAGCCATACTATCCAGTTATCATCACTATCCAATTCTCATCACCGTCCAGTCTCATCACAAGTATCCAGTTCTAGTTGTATCGATCGGGATACAACTCCAAGTGTCTGTTACCGTAGGACAGGCTATCGATAGATGTTTTCTTCCCTGCAGGGGTGCACCAACTTACCCACCACACTCGATTAACTCCGGCCGGACACACTTTCATGGGTCATGCCTGGCCTCGGCCAAACAATACGCCGCAACCCGACCTAGGCTTAATAGAGAGGCCAGCACGCCGGACTAAACCTATGCCCCCAGGGGTCATGGGCCATCTCCCCGGGAACTCCTGCACGTTGCGTACGCGGCCGGTGAGCAGACCTAGCTACCTCCTTCAACAAGGTAGGTGCTTACCAGTCCAACCTGGCGCGCGCCGCTCAGTCGCTGACGTCTATTAAGCTTCGGCTGATGTATATACGACGCAGAACGCCCATACTGTGCCCACGTGATGGTTAGTGCTATCAGGCCAGAGGCCCCTCGGATCAAATATCCAAATCGTAGTGGATTAGGAACACGCGGTAACGAGCAGAGACTCACGATCGATGTGACCCCGTCGCCCCATCTCGAGTACTTGGGACAAGGGCTAAGAATGCCCGGCCACGCCTCGTAAGTATCTCGCGGGCACCTTCCAGGTCAACCCGACTCCACATCACTCGCTATTAAGCTCGCGCGGGTACCCCTCAGGGCCTACCCGTCTTTAGTAACATGGTTCAGTTGTAAGGTCATAGTAACCATAGTAACTGTGTGTCTAACACCAAGGGGAAAACCAGAGGAATCACCCTCGGTGAATTCCACTCGATGCAATCATCAAGGTGGACGTAAGAGGATTCACCCTCGAGGTTCACACTTGAGGGGTTGCACGACAGAGCCGTATCGGAAGTAGTTAAGGAGGAAATCACCCTCGATGACCACGACCGAATAGCTACACTACAGGTTAACAATAGAAGTGCCGAAGAGGCCTCACCCTCGGCACTCGATAGTAACCCAGTAGTGTCGAACAACTAAGGGGAAAATGATGTGCGGTGTCGGGGCCTGGTCTTCGATGATGAAGCAGGGGGCAACAGGGACAAGGTGGGGGATCACTGATGTATCACTAACCAACCTATACTAAGCAGTTTAGGATAAGCAGGTAAGGTACAACAGCGGATACAAAAGCAGGCTATGCATCAGAATAGGAGCAAACAATAACAGTAGCAAAATCTAATGCAAGCATGAGAGAATGGAATGGGCGATATCGGGATGATCAAAGGGAAGGCTTGCCTGGTTGCTCTGGCAAGGAGGGGTCGTCGCCGACGTAGCCGATCACAGGGGCAGCATCGGTCTCGGGGTCTACCAGAGAGAATAGGGGGGAGAAACAGTAAATACAAGCAGACAGGTACAACGCTAAGCATGACAAGACAAAACGTAGTGCTAGGTGTTCTCTAACGCGGTACTACACGTTGCAGACGAAGGGGATAAACATCCGAGGATGAATTCCCGACGTTAGGTGGATTCCGGACAAAGGAAAAGAGGGGGGAAGTTCCATGTTTAGCATTCTAGGGGCATGTGACAGATGAACGGACCGCGTATTCGGATTCGTTGGATTTTTCTTAGCAACTTTAATATAGAAAACATTTTCATCGGAGTTACGGTTTAATTTATATGAATTTTCAAAGTTTTAAACAATATTCTAAAATTAATATTAATTTGAAAATAAAGATTAATTGCTAGGTGCACCCAGCTCTGCGTACACAGAAGTGTACCAGGGGATGACATGCGGGTCCAGGGGGTCCCAGTTGACCAGTCAACGTTTGACTGGTCAACAGGAGGTGGGGCCCCCCTGTCATTGACTAATCTGTCTAATTAACAGTTCTAATTAGTTAAACCTGCTAATTAGCCTAATTAAACAAGATTAATCTAATTAATTAAATTAATTAATATTTATATCACTATTATCATTTTAAAACCCTTTTTTTACAGGGGCTGGGCCCCGCCTGTCAAAGGCCCACAGGCCATAGCGGGCACTAGCTATCGGGCGGGTGCCCGTGGAGGCCAGACCCAGGCACGCACGACAACAGGGGGCTCAGCGCTGCGGCCGGGTGCGTCCTCCGGCGAGGCCACCGGCGAGCGCAGAGTGAAAGGGGGGGTCGCAGCCAGCGGCCGGAGGTCGGGACGCCGGGGAGCGACGAGGTCAGAGGCAGAGCGGGGCCTGCGTAGCCGGCGAGGCGCGGAGGTGGCCAAGGGCACGGCCACGGCGCGAGGGACGTGGCCTGGGGCGCGGTGCGAGGCCGTCGGGCACGGCGGGGCGCCGGCCAGGGGGAAACGTGGCCGAAGCCGGGGGCTAGTGGCAACCCAAGGTGGGAGGAGCCGAGCGGGTCGCGGCCTCGTGGCGCTGGGCGCAGGCGGGCGGCCGAGCACCGCAGCAGCCTTGCAGGCGACAACGGTGAGCGGTTATCGACAGCCGGAAACGACTGGAGCGACAGCAGCGGCGTAGGAACAGCATGGCAGCTGGGGGAGCAGCAGCAGGGCGCGCCCCGGGCACGTGACTGCGAGCTCGCTCGAAGCTCGGGCGCGGTGTCTAGCGACGAGGAACGAGAGCGCGGGAGCGGGGAATCAGCACGGGTGCTCACAGTGGGGTGGAAGAGTAGACTAGCGGGCTCGGGGGAGGCTCGATGCAGCGGGACGACGGCGGCGACCTTCGGTGCCCAGACGTGGAAGAAGAGGGCCGACTCGACGATGGAGGGGGGGTTCCTGCTCGTTTTCGTCTCCGTAGTGGACGCAGCGGACGACGACAGTCTTCGTGGACGCAATGGCGAGGCGAGAGGTGGCCGGTGGCCACGGCAGAGTGAGCCGGGCGGCGACGGCCGTGCTCGTCGACGGATCTGGAGAAGGGGAACGAGCTCCTGGGCGAGAGGCGGAGAGAGAGAGGGAAGTGGTGAGCGAGTGGGGGGTGGGATCGAGGGATCGGGGTGTGGCGCCCTTATCCCCTCCCGGCGCTGCCGGTGAGAGGGTGCGGCGGCGACCAAGCCCCTGTAGCGACTCGGTCGCACGAACAGGAGAAGAGGGGAGGGACCGGAGATGGTGGGTTGTCCTGGCGGTCCAGCTGGGCCGAGGCCCAGTGAAAGGGGAGGTCAGGGCTTCTCTTCTCTCCCTTTGCCTTTTTCTTTTCCTTTTTTTAGCAGCAGGCTTTTGCAATTAAACTAGCCACCAAATGGCTTAGCAAAATTGTGTGCCTGGCCAAAACAATTACTAGGGAATAATGTTTTGTGCCATAAAAAGTAAGGACAAGTTTTGATTCCATTTGAGACTTTCAATAATGGAAAAGGCATTAGTAGTGCTATTTTGGCACTATTTAAAATGCTTAGGACCATTTTGTAGTATATGGTGATGTTCTTTTCCTTAACAATCATTTGTTATGGAATTTTTGACAAATAATGAATATTTTTGCAGCAATATTTGAGCAACTTCAAATTCCACTTGCATTTGAATTTGAATTCAGATAAGGATTTTGAAATAAGATGTTTCACCACTGTGATCAAGCATTGCAATGATGATGACTTGTCATGATTAAGAGGAGATCACTGTAGGGTGATGCTGGGATGTTACAAATCTCCTCCACTACAAGAAATCTCGTCCCGAGATTTAAGTGGGGAAGAAAAGAGTAACTTCGGGAGAACTGACCCTTATAGGGTTAATTATCTGATGGACAATTCAGGGAGTGTGACAAATGTATCTCTCGAGTTAATTACATGAAACACATCACGAGCCTTATAAGATGGTACGAAAGTTTCAAACGGGTAAGCAACCGTTTGATTCCTGAATAGAGTGTGAAGGGGTTCAGAGCAACGGAATAAGTATTGCATCTGATACAAGAATTGATGATCCCTCGGAAGGGGGCTCATAATTTACATATGAAGCCGATCGTGAGAAATAACCTTAGAAAGAAGGGTGTACAAGAGAGTCAGGTTTCGATCTTGTGGAACTGTGGGTTATGGGCCCACCATGTGGGTTAAAAGCAGGAAGGCGCTAACATCTTGAACGGTTATGATAGCAAGGCATGTCAGAGGGTAGCCTGTCAGTTATGTTGGCAACAACGTTGGTACCAAGGGTGAGGGACGAAGAGAACCATTATCCTGCTCGTTGAACGAGGCGGGCCATTAGGCAAAGTTCTCGTCCATCGGTGGCTACCGAAATGTCATCAACAATAGTAACAGGGTCCTATTGACAGAGTGGTACAACGAGGTGTTTACATAAGCAGGGAAATATTACTCCTTATATAATATAGATCACAATAAGGATTAAACAAACCAATGGAAAGGAAAATGTAATTGTCAGATTAAACAGAATAATGGAAAGGAAAATGTGTTTAAACACATATTTCAGCGGTATATCCTTCCCAAGGACAAGCAGAGCATGGTATCCATGACAGGATAGAAGTTTAAAACCATTTAGGTAAGGGGAAAGAAATTTCATGACATTACCCATACAACGGTGTTTGGATAATTGATAAAGAAGATTTAGTATCGTGCTTCAAATGTTCCTATTAGAGTTTGGTTTACCACAGACATGCTTCGAGATAGCATTGACATAGTTTCAAGCAAAGGTCGGACTTTGGATACACCAAGGATCCATCGGAAACAACTTAGAAAATAAGTCATACAATTTTAGCAGGGAAAGATGAGGGTGTGGCCGATGGGCTCAGTAGCAATCCATCGACATGTCAAAAAGGATGTATCCCCAAAATTAATATGATCAAGTTTGTGTTAGGGGGAAGACAAGAATGTTGTTGATGCTGACACAAATCATCGAGAGGCAAAGATGGTATTTCTAGCCATGAATTCAATTGACATCTCTGAAGAAGCCAAAGTGTGACAGTGATCAAGACAAAGTTTGTCGAGAGACTCTATGAAGATGCCCTCGAGCAGAAAAGGGAGTATGAAGTGAAAGGCTATGAGAACCACGGATTCGACACAAGCTCAAAGTCAAGCTTGTTGTTCGAGGTGAAATGATAAGATGAGGAAGATCGACGTAAGCTTAGCTCATCGTCGGAAGTTGCTCCGGGCATAAGGACCATGTAGCACAGTTAAAAAGTTGTCATGATAAAAGATAGCCGATCAGGCTAGGAATGATGTGATGGGGTATAAAGCGTCCCAGTATCAAGTACTAGGTGTAATGCCAGAAGGTAATTCGGAGTAGAGGTTGTACGGGGGAAATGATTTGCAGAGGATAAGTAATTTTAACTTACCCAGTGAATGAGATCAAGGAGGAAATATGGTCGAGACCATAACTGCAAGGGATCCAATTTACGATACCGGAAGAATTATTCAATTGATTAAATATCCTTGCAAGAAGCTTTCATGATAAGTTCCACACCGTGTCCGTGGGCATGAACACAAAGGTTCAGGGTCGACTCCCACTTCTATAATGCATAACCTTTCACTTTACTTCTCACTCTTGATGAAGCTGTAGTATTGAAATTTTATCTGACGAAAATCCAGTAGAGTATAACCCGCATAACTTTCGAGTTCACACAGATTAGGGAAGGCATAGGTTCAACCCATCGAGGCATCTTAGGAACATATATCATAAATTTCGAGAATAAATAACACAAGCTTGGTAGTAGAGTATGCTTGAGAAAGCGGAGGATACAATTTACCAAAAGCATTATGTATCCGAGGAAAGGCTCACAAGCTTATTGAATAAGAAGGACGTTGTCGGATAAAATCCGGAAAAAAGGGGGCTGGTGGTCCACAAGGGATCTGAGGTGAGCATCAGTACTCAACCAGAGGAAGAAAGAATGCAAGGAGATCAGATTATAGAAACAAATGACTAACTCAAAGCTCAATTGCAAAGGAATTATGAATTCCAAGATAAGGGATCAGAAGCAATGCTCTGATAGGGGATGGATAGGTAGAATAGCCTTAGGGGTACAATCGATGGCGATTTGATTGATCGAGATTCAGCACATGTTAGAATGACGTCTGAGCCAGAAGGATGAATTCTAGGATCTGATTGAGGATTGCGAGCATTCGCAACATATTGTATCAACGAACTCATAATGATAATGACAAAGGCTGACAATAAGATTACTAGACTTATGGTATTAACCATAATGCAAGCAAGCAAGAAATCCAAGAACATTAGGCTGTTGAGGATTTTCACAAGAACGAATGGTATTACAAAGATTTTTGTGAAGTACAAGAATCAACTGAGGATGAGCGGATACTCGATAGGTGCACAAAGTTATCCGTAAGGGTATTCTGACGACAAGGAACTGCAAGGCAGTAAGCTCAAAGGATTCTCGGAAAAAGGAGAGCGGTTCAGGGCATCTTGTAATAACAAGATCAATGGGATAGAATGTAAGATTGGTAAGTGTGTGTAGTTATCCATAAGGATATTTCGGTGGTAAGGAATTGCAAAGGCAACAGGCACAAAGTCTCGAGAGAATATCATAGAGTATCTTCAGAATCTTCTGATGCAGCAGGCGATCATCTGAAATAAGAGGCTCTCCGGGCGGATCTGATCACGAGATCCTAATGTTCGAGTTAGTAAAGCAATTTAACCCTAGTAGAAGAGAGATCAGAGTCCCAAAGTATAGACGAGGAAATAAAAGATCCTAATATCCCCCAAATGGAGACGTGGGCCCGTAAGACACATAGCCGTGTTAGTAAAAGTTTTTGTAGTGACTAGACTCAACTTCGGCCAAGGAGTTGGAAAGGGGGCTACCTACAGGCAGTCGGCTCTGATACCAACTTGTAACGCCCTCGATTCAATCGTACACTAATCATACACGCAAATGTGTACGATCAAGATCAAGGACTCACGGGAAGATATCACAACACAACTCTAGACACAAATTAAAATAATACAAACTTTATATTACAAGCCAGGGGCCTCGAGGGCTCGAATACATAAGCTTGAAAACACAAGAGTCAGCGGAAGCAACAATATCTAAGTACAGACATAAGTTAGACAAGTTTGCCTTAAGAAGGCTAGCACAAAAGCAACAACGATCGAAAAGGCAAGGCCTCCCGCCTAGGAGTCTCTTAACTACTCCTAGTCGTCTGCGGTTTTCACGTAGTAGTAGGCATCCTCCGGGTACTAGTAGTCATCAGTGGCGTCGTCTGGCTCCTGGGATCCATCATCTGGTCGCAACAATCGAGTATGGGGGAAAAAGAAGTAGCAAAGCAACCGTGAGTACTCATCCAAAGTACTCGCAAGACTTACATCAGATCTAAACTAAGTATGCATCTGTATCAAAGGAAAGGGGTGTATCTGTGGACTAAACCGCGGAATGCCAGAAGGGAAGGGGAAAGCCTAGCCTATCAAAGACTGGCATCTTCTGGAAACCACCATCTTGCAGCAACAGGAGGGAGTAGAGTAGCATAAAGTAAAGTAGTAGTAGTGTTATCAACCTCGGCCAAAGATCCTTTCTCGACTCCCTGCGAGAAAGCAATCCCAGAGCCATACTATCCAGTTATCATCACTATCCAATTCTCGTCACCATCCAGTCTCATCACAAGTATCCAGTTCTAGTTGTATTGATCGGGATACAACTCCAAGTGTCCGTTACCGTAGGACAGGCTATCGATAGATGTTTTCTTCCCTGCAGGGGTGCACCAACTTACCCACCACACTCGATTAACTCCGGCCGGACACACTTTCATGGGTCATGCCCGGCCTCGGCCAAACAATACGCCGCAACCCGACCTAGGCTTAATAGAGAGGCCAGCACGCGGGACTAAACCTATGCCCCCAGGGGTCATGGGCCATCTCCCCGGGAACTCCTGCACGTTGCGTACGCGGCCGGTGAGCAGACCTAGCTACCTCCTTCAACAAGGTAGGTGCTTACCAGTCCAACCTAGCGCGCGCCGCCCAGTCGCTGACGTCTATTAAGCTTCGGCTGATGTATACGACGCAGAACGCCCATACTATGCCCACGTGATGGTTAGTGCTATCAGGCCAGAGGCCCCTCGGATCAAATATCCAAATCGTAGTGGATTAGGAACACGCGGTAACGAGCAGAGACTCACGATCGATGTGACCCCGTCACCCCATCTCGAGTACTTGCGACAAGGGCTAAGAATGCCCGGCCACGCCTCGTAAGTATCTCGCGGGCACCTTCCAGGTCAACCCGACTCCACATCACTCGCTATTAAGCTCGCGCGGGTACCCCTCAGGGCCTACCCGTCTTTAGTAACATGGTTCAGTTGTAAGGTCATAGTAACCATAGTAACTGTGTGTCTAACACCAAGGGGAAAACCAGAGGAATCACCCTCGGTGAATTCCACTCGATGTAATCATCAAGGTGAACGTAAGAGGATTCACCCTCGAGGTTCACACTTGAAGGGTTGCATGACAGAGCCGTATCGGAAGTAGTTAAGGAGGAAATCACCCTCGATGACCACGACCGAATAGCTACACTACAGGTTAACAACAGAAGTGCCAAAGAGGCCTCACCCTCGGCACTCGATAGTAACCCAGTAGTGTCGAACAACTAAGGGGAAAATGATGTGCGGTGTCGGGGTCTGGTCTTCGATGATGAAGCAGGGGGCAACAGGGACAAGGTGGGGGATCACTAATGTATCACTAACCAACCTATACTAAGCAGTTTAGGATAAGCAGGTAAGGTACAACAGCAGATACAAAAGCAGGCTATGCATCAGAATAGGAGCAAACAATAGCAGTAGCAAAATCTAATGCAAGCATGAGAGAATGGAATGGGCGATATCGGGATGATCAAAGGGGGGGCTTGCCTGGTTGCTCTGGCAAGGAGGGGTCGTCGCCGACGTAGCCGATCACAGGGGCAGCATCAGTCTCGGGGTCTACCGGAGAGAAGAGGGGGAAGAAACAGTAAATACAAGCAGACAGGTACAACGCTAAGCATGACAGGATAAAAACGTAGTGCTAGGCGTGCTCTAACACGGTACTACACGTTGCAGACGAAGGGGATAAACATCCAAGGATGAATTCCCGACGTTAGGTGGATTCCGGACAAAGGAAAAGAGGGGGGAAGTTCCATGTTCAGCATTCTAGGGGCATGTGACAGATAAACGGACCGCGTATTCGGATTCGTTGGATTTTTCTGAGCAACTTTAATATAGAAAACATTTTCATCGGAGTTACAGTTTAATTTATATGAATTTTCAAAGATTTGAAAAATATTCTAAAATTAATATTAATTCGAAAATAAAGATTAATTGCTAGGTGCACCCAGCTCTGCGTACACAGAAGTGTACCAGGGGATGACATGCGGGTCCAGGGGGTCCCAGTTGACCAGTCAACGTTTGACTGGTCAACAGGGGGTGGGCCCCCTGTCATTGACTAATCTGTCTAACTAACAGTTTTAATTAGTTAAACTTGCTAATTAGCCTAATTAAACAATATTAATCTAATTAATTAAATTAATTAATATTTATATCACTGTTATCATTTTAAAACTCTTTTTAAGGGGTTGGGCCCCGCCTGTCAAAGGCCCATAGGCCATAGCGGGCACTGGCTATCGGGCGGGTGCCCGTGGAGGCCAGACCCATGCACGCACGACAGCAGGGGGCTCGGCGCTGCGGCCGGGTGCGGCCTCCGGCGAGGCCACCGGTGGGAGCAGGGTGAAGGGGGGGGGGTGGTCGCAGCCAGCGGCCGGAGGTCGGGACGCCGGGAAGCGACGAGGTCAGAGGCGGAGCGGGGCCTGCGTAGCCGGCGAGGCGCGGAGGTGGCCAAGGGCACGACCACGGCGCGAGGGACGTGGCCTGGGGCGCGGTGCGAGGCCGTCGGGCGCGGCGGGGCGCCGGCCAGGGGGAAACGTGGCCGAAGCCGGGGGCTAGTGGCAACCCAAGGCGGGCAGCCGAGAACCGCAGCAGCCTTGCAGGCGACAACGGCGAGCGGTTATCGACAGCCGGAAACGACTGGAGCGACAGCAGTGGCGTCGGAGCAGCACGGCAGCAGGGGGAGCAGCAGCAGGGCGCGCCCCGGGCACGCGACTGCGAGCTCGCTCGGAGCTCGTGCGCGGTGTCTAGCGACGAGGAACGAGAGCGCGTGAGCGGGGAATCGGCGTGGGTGCTCACAGTGGGGTGGAAGAGTAGACTAGCGGGCTCGGGGGAGGCTCGATGCAGCGGAACGACGGCGGTGACCTTCGGTGCCCGGAGGTGGAAGAAGAGGGCCGGCTCGACAATGGAGGGGGGGGGGTTCCTGCTCGTTTTCGTCTCCGTAGTGGACGCAGTGGACGACGACGGTCTTCGTGGACGCAATGGCGAGGCGAGAGGTGGCCGGTGGCCACGGCAGAGTGAGCCGGGCGGCGACGGCCGCGCTCGTCGACGGATCTGGAGAAGGGGAACGAGCGCCTGGGCGAGAGGCGGAGAGAAAGAGAGGGAAGTGGTGAGCGAGTGGGGGGGATGGGATCGAGGGATCGGGTTGTGGCACCCTTATCCCCTCCCGGCGCTGCCGGTGAGAGGGTGCGGCGGCGACCAAGCCCCTATAGCAACTCGGTCGCATGAACAGGAGAAGAGGGGAGGGACCAGAGATGGTGGGCTGTCCTGGCGGTCCAGCTGGGCCGAGGCCCAGTGAAAGGGGAGGTCAGGGCTTCTCTTCTCTCCCTTTGCCTTTTTCTTTTCCTTTTTTTAGCAGAAGTTTTTGCAATTAAACTAGCCACCAAATGGCTTAGCAAAATTGTGTGCCTGGCCAAACAATTACTAGGGAATAATGTTCTCTGCCATAAAAAGTATGGACAAGTTTTGATTCCATTTGGGACTTTCAATAATGGAAAAGGCATTAGTAGTGCTATTTTGGCACTGTTTAAAATGCTTAGGACCATTTTGTCGTATATGGTGATGTTGTTTTTCTTAACAATCATTTGTTATGGAATTTTTGACAAATGAAGAACATTTTTGCAGCAATATTTGAGCAACTTCAAATTCCACTTGCATTTGAATTTGAATTCAAATAAGGATTTTGAAATAAGATGTTTCACCACTGTGATCAAGCATTGCAATGATGATGACTTGTCATGATTAAGAGGAGATCACTGTAGGGTGATGCTGGGGATGTTACAGAGAGTCATGGTTTTGCTTTCGCGAAAGGCACGGTTGTGCTTTCTCGAGAGTCACGGCCGTGCCTCTCGGAAACGAAAAAAAACGCGTTTTCTGTTTTTTTCCTTACACGAGAGTCACGGTTTTGCTTCAACGAGAGGCACGGTTGTGATTTTGCGAGAGGCACGGGCGTGCCTCCTTCGGAAAGGGGAAAAAACCATGCTCCCGATTCTGTTTTTTCGCCCGGTTTTTTTCGTTCGGTTTTTTTCATGAAAAAAATGTTTGTCAAAACCTATCAACATGGGATCTAGTTTTGAAGATCTCGACGCGAAGAATCCAATGGTGAAAACGGTTCGAGATTTAGACGCACGGTTTAAGAGATAAAACGTTTTGAATAAACAGATCTACGAAAAAAGGGAAAACTCCCCGGTTACGACAAGTGGCGCGCTGCATGTGCGCCACTTGTCGTGACCTGGGAAAGTGGAGTGTTCTTTGCAACGAGTACTCCTTAATTAGTGATTTCGGCTGAACGATACGGGCAACACTTTTGACATGAAACATTTTGGACCAAACCAAAAATATCTAATCGCGGGACGAAACCAAGAATATCACCTTGCTTTATTAGTAGGCAATAGATAATAGATATAGATATAGATTTTTCATCTTGATTCCTATGCACATTTGAATTTTCCGAATATTCAAATCGTTATTGCAAGTTAAGGCAAATTATTGGAGTGGAGATAACATGACTTCTCCCCTGTTATAAAAAGTTCATAATGATCAGTATATTATTTGGAGTTCGCCTGATGTACTTTTGCAATTTTATAAACTCCAAATGATTTTTTAGTTTTGGTTCATACTGCTCTTTATGTGTTCTTTATTGCGTAAATATATTTTACAAAACCGCATTAGGGCTGAAAATATACTTACTGTAGTATATAGTAGCATTAGTATTTTACTATATGTTGTGCTATTTTAGGAAGTCATTATGTATTTTATTGCAGCCATGTATATGATCTTTTTTTAATGCAAGCCAAGTATATGATCTGTATATAATATAAATTTGTTCCCAGGTTTTACTGTTCATCTGGGCTAGCAGCAACCCATTCCTTTTCCTCGCTCGTGCGCGCGCAACGCCGCGCAGCAGATAGCAGGCCAGGGGCCCATTTGCTCAGCAAGCAACCCACCCCGTAGAGCTCTCTTTCTTTCCTTTGTTTTGTTTTTATTTTCTTTCCCTCCCTGCCGCTGACGGGTGGACCACAGCCTGGTCATCTTCCTCCTCGGGTCAAACTCTTGTTCATGCACGATGCCGAGTCAACCCGACTCAAATCCTTGTCGATTCGTATCTGTTTTTGATCCTTCTACCACGCCCGACCCCCTATATATTCTTCCCGAATCCTGCTCAACCGATTCTCGCAAAAACGAAGTTCTCCCGCGCCCTAGGGCGTCGTCCCGATCTCGCTGGAGTACAGCCACTTGAAGCTTCCGTCGCCGGTCAAATTCGTCGCCACAGAAGGTTTCCAGCGCCTCCCTTACCCTCTGTCGTCTTCGTCTTGATTTCCTATGTCTCCATAACCATATAGGAGTATCTCGCACAGGGAAGCATCACATCGATCCCTAGGACCTCCGCCCGAAGCAGAGTACCGCCGCCGTTGCAGCAGTCGCTCACCGACGCCACCAGAGGACGTAATCGTCGCCGCCGAGATCTCCATCCGATTCATCGTGGAGCTGCTCGTCCACTCGTTGACTTTCTGTCACCAGAGACCCGCCGTGGCCGTTCCCCGCGTCACCACTGGGCCGCTCGCGCCGTCGTCTTCCTAAGTCCGACCACCCAGCCTCTGTTCTCCGGTGAGCACATCTCCCATCCGTCCGATGTGGACTGCCCAGATCAATTTCTGTTTTGTTTTCTTCCAACCAGTATGCACTAGAATTCGGCCGTCCGCTCTTTAGCTACCACAACGGACAGTTTCTGGCCAATAGCATTGCGCCACGTGGCCACATTCTACAGTAGCCGCAGCAGCTCAAAGTCCTTTTGGGACAGATTTTCATCCAAATTTCGGTTAGCTATATCTCTTGGTCTGTTTAGTCAAATTGAGTGATTCATTTTCCTGTGTACTTATGTTGACCAAGAGAATCTAGGAGAATCACAATTTCACACTTTTGCATTGTTAAAATTTGAATTCATCCTTTCGGAGGCCATATCTTTTAAACCGTTTATCCAATTTATTTGATTCTTTTTGCATTATGATCCTATTAGCATGTAGGATATATTTACCTATTGATAGGTTTCATTTATTGGAATTTTATTTAATTTCATCATGTTGACATTATTTTAGTATTATGCGAGAATGGTTTATTTATCGATGCCTTCATTAAACATATATATTGTCCGGAGTGCGAAGCGGATCAGAATTAAGTGTTAGAATACTTCAGCATCGTTCAAGGCAAGTTTGCACTTTAGATTTTGCTCACCCTATATTCTGCTATGCATGTGTGGTTTTTTATGCTATGATATGTGCTTGCTTTGATTTGTATGTTCTGTGTTGTCATATTTGGGTATTGATTGTATTATGTGATTGTGTGCTTCACATTGTTATGGTAGGTGTGGTTTGGTCTCGAATGATTCATGTAAGTGGTGAGCATTTATAGTTGTAGGCTCGGGACTTTTTACCAGGTGAATGTGTCACTGGCAGAGCACTCTATTGTCCCTAGAGAATGCGCCATTGACAGAGCGCACTTGAGGCGAGGTATAATTTTGAAACTTAAATCAGGTGAATGCGTCCTTGGCAAAGCGCTCTATCGTTCCTAGGGAATGCCCACTGACAGAGCGCACTTGAGAGACTTCGGAAGTTCTTGTCATGTTAACCTAGGATTTCTTGGGTTCTCTTGGGTAGATAAATTAGAGGTGACGGTAAACCTTGACAGTGGAGGTAGATGAAGTTAGTTTATGCCAAACCAACTTGAGTGTTCTATTTGTCATACATTGCTTTGTGGATGTAGGTTTGCTATATCACTTGTGTTATTTGCCAATACATTCAATGTATTTACCCTTCTGGCCGCAAGTTATCATGTTGTAGGATATTCAGATGATCAGTGAGATAAAGTAGGGTCGTGAGTCTTCACTCAGCATTTTGCCAGTGGGCATTGATGGGACTTATTGTTTATTTATACTACCTTTCCGCTATTTTATTTAATAAAGCTAGCTATGTGCTACTCGGTTTGTAACACTTTATAAATTCTGGATCATATGTTGTAGTAAATGATGCACTTGGTACTTTGATATTCCTATGTACTGTGTGTGCTAGCGAATCGATCCAGGGACTAGCACAATGAGCACAGAGACTTGAATCTTATCAGGTTCGGTCGTTACAATGATGTCCCTGGTTTAGTACGAATGCTCACTGCTCATCTTCTACCCTAAGGGGTGTGTTGTCTTCCTCTCGGTTGTAGTTACTTCTACATTATTATACGATTTAAGGCACACATGATATATTGAACTTCATGAAGTAACGAGAATGATTATTTCTTTACCATTGTTCTCTGGCTTCTACATTATTATACAACTTAAGGCACACATGATATGTTGAACGTCTTGAAGTAATTAAATGATTATTTCTTTACCATTGTGCTCTAGAGCTCATTATTTTAGTCCTTTTCTCTTAGATTTTTGACTAATTTGGCTTCTTTGGTGCTCCATTTTCTTATTTGCAGGTGATGATCTTTGTGCAACTTGCTGTCTGGGTTTACATGTTGGTGATTCTTCTATCCCTTGATCTTCTTCTGTGCATGTGTGTCGTCTGTGCTTACATCTATGTTGGACGCGACTATTCTTTTTCCAGTGAGCTAGCTGCTGCGGTCCCGTTTGTTTCTTTAGAGGACACAGATGACAGAAATGCTGCCATGGGATCAGGTCCTTACCTTTTTTCCATCTCTATCCGCGTGTATCTATACAATTGTTTGTACGTCATTTGCCCACTTACATGTGTATATATGCTTCTTTCTAACAATGGTCGTTTGGATGCATATCCCATATTGCCATTTTTTGTGAAGTGTGTGGTACAACCACTGGTTATTCCTTGTAATATCCAAATGGTATAAGAGATTTTGTCAGTGCACCATTAGCATATTCTTTTCTTTCTATCCAATAAGAGGTTGTTGTTATGTTATTGCAGAAAGTGCGTTAAGTCGACTAGAGGGGGGGGTGAATAGGCGATTTTTATGAATTCTTCATTGAGAAATTTCAGGGTGAGGAAATTCCTAAGCGAAGAACTACTTGCAGCGGAATAAGTACTCAGATGCAAACATAACAGAACATAAGCATGTTCATCATGATGAAATGAAAACAAGCACAGAGTACATAAAGCATAAACACAGGAAGACAAACAGACTGAAGAAATTGAACTGAGGGAATTGAGAAAGTCTTAAGTCAAAGTCTTCGAATAGATATGAACAAGCACACAAAACAGAAATGATGAAATGGAAGGGTTGAGGAAATAGAACCAGTTAGCTCGGTGAAGACAATGATTTGGTAGACCAGTTCCAACTGCTGTGACAGTTGTACGTCTGTTTATGACGTCTAGGTATTCAAACCTGAGGACACATAGTCCCGGACACCCAGCCCTGAACACGCAGTTCATGACACTTAGTCCTCACCGTATTCCCCTTGAGCTAAGGTCACACAGACCTCGCCCAATCACTCGTGGTAAGTCTTCAGGTGACTTCCAAACCTTCACAAACTCGGTCACTTGGCGATCCACAATTTCCTCTTGGATGCTCTAGACCATGACGCCTAACTGTTTGGAAGATGCACAGTCTTCAAAGGTAACAAGCGTCGGATCCACGCAGGATCAATCTCTTTAGTGATGCTGAATCACTTTGGGTTTGTAGGTGTTTGGGTTTGGGTTTTCCTCACTTGATGATTTTCTCTCAAAGTCCTCGGAGGATGGGATGCTCTCAAATGACAAGTGTCAGTTTCTCTCGGAGCAGCCAACCAGCTAGTGGTTGTAGGGGGCGGCTATTTATAACCTAGGGAGCAGCCCGACATGATAAGACATAAATGCCCTTCAATGATATGACCGTTAGGTGGGAAGATATTTTGGGACAGCTGGCGCGTAGCACATCAACGGTCGGAAATTTGACTATCAAATTCCTCAGAGCTATCATGTTCATCACCTGTAGGCAATCCGCACTGGCGAATTCCTAACTCCTCAGTCAGAACAAATTCCTCAGAGACCGGAAGAACGTCATCTCTGTCACTGAAGAAATTTGACTAAACTGCATGAGATTTCCAATGGCTTCACTCGAAGGAATTGGTAGGTGTAGGATTTTGAGTTGAGCATCACTTGGAAACTTTTCCTTAGTATTTCCTCGATCCCCTTTAACAGTATGGTGTTTCCTATGACTCAAGAAAGAGAAAATGAAACTATGAAAATAAAAGTCTTCACGCTTCATGTTCCTCGAATGAATACCAAGTCTTCACGGCCACACCAATTTCTTCACTTTCAAAGTCTTCAGAAAGTCTTCAGAAATCCAAAGTCTTCAGTCGAAGAACTTCATTTTTAGGGGTCAACTTTCTCTGTAAATATCAAACTCCTCATAGACTTATAGACCTGTGTACACTCACAAACGCATTAGTCCCTTAACATATAAGTCTTCAATACACCAAAATCACTAAGGGGCACTAGATGCACTTACAATTGCCTTGCATTGGATGGTTATGTAGTAATATGCTTCTCTAAGAAAACCTAGATCTTGTACAACAGTGATGTAAATATCATTTCTTCTGTTTAAAATTTAGATGATTCGCCAAGGTGACAAAGCCACACACCCAATTCATTTGGAAGTATCTTCAGTAGACCAATTCTGCCATATTGCCCTTGCTGCTGGAAATAGAATTTGATGAGCTCTTCCTTTGGATTATATTCCTTGTATTGTTTAGTTTATAGTTGTTGCTACATTTAGCCATTGTTTCCTTGAGAACTTGTTTAGAGTGTAGAGAAGATAATTATTTAGCTATAGAAGGATATATAGCATTCAGTAAAACACCAATATTTTTTTTGAAATCTATATATTTTATTACCCGTGCACCTATTCCATCTGTAAAATAACTTCTATGGGATCATCCCTGAGGGGAATTTTATAAAGCTTCTATTCATTCACGCGCTCTCTTATGAGGAGTCAGGTCTATTAGACCGTAATATTACCACGTACTAACATTTTCTTTGTCCGTTGGATTCACATCTTCTCTCTTCTATATGAACTCGCTAAGATTATTTATTTTTCTTTGCTCTTTCATCCTACCGTAGATTTAAATTTGTTGCATATGCATTTTGTTGGGTAACGCAGCAGAAAACAAAAAAAATTCCGACCTACGCACCAGCCCAGGACCACTATGGAGACTGCATACAAGGTTTGATCTTTTTTGTTACCGACTCGTAGCGCAGCGGAAATTGAGTCGATGACGATCGGCGGTGCAGATCCCCACAGCTAGGATTTAGAACCTCTCAACCGCGAGGAAGTACTCCCTCATCTGCCCCACGGACAGCCCTCCGGGAGGCGGTCGAACAGTCCCTCGGACGGTCACTCGAACAGCCCTTCGGGAGGACTCATAGACTCGGACTATCACTTGGATAGCCCTTCGGGAGGCACTCTCAAAACAGCCCCTCGGGCACAAAGATCGAACCTACAACATCTCTATGGGGTTGCACACATACAGTGTCATCTATC
Source organism: Triticum urartu (assembly GCF_056163025.1). NCBI lineage: Eukaryota > Viridiplantae > Streptophyta > Magnoliopsida > Poales > Poaceae > Triticum > Triticum urartu. The sequence continues at coordinate 426,282,886 of NC_141873.1, read as the reverse complement.
CGGCTAGGCTTCGCCATCCAGATCTAGTTCCCGCCGGAACCCAGACAACCTTTCGGCTCTACGAAACTCTTTTCGTGGGAGGGAGAGAGAAGCCAGACAAGTCTATGGCATGTGTATGAGAGCAAGGATGAGGTTTGGGAAGCCCCCTCACCTCCTATTTATAGGAAAACCAAGGGGTAGTGTGCCACATGAAACACCCAAAGTGCCCATGCTTTATGTCATACATAAGGGCAAAATGGGGAGGCAAGTGGAGCACCAAATGGTGGAAGGAAGCCCCATGCCCCCCCAAGGCCATGAACGAAAATGGTTGCCTCATTGGGTGGTCCCACCACCTTTCCATCCACCAAGTCATCCCTTAGATCTTTTGAGCAAAGCCCAAAAAAGTGGCTTTCCAAAAAATATCCAAAAAGCACTTTCACTATTCACGACGACATTTTTCAGCATCGGTTCGAACTGAAAATATTTATGTGGGCTTAGAACATTTTCAATACCCACTAAAATAATTTTCAACGCGTTCCGGAACAACTCCGGATTAGTGATTTTCATCCGCAAAAAGCATCTGAAGTGGTTTCGGCAGCTCCGGAACATTTCCGATTTTTATCCTGGAAAATTCCCAGAAGGTTCCAGAATAATTTTGGCACCCTCCAAGAATTATCAGGCATGTGCCAGAACCAATTTGACTTAATGGAATACCCCAAAATAACTTTTTGGTTTTACTGAAACTATTTCAGTGTTCTCTCTTCAGAACCTTTCTGGTGTGTCCGAAACTTTTTTGGTGAATTTCTCTCAGACTCCGTGTCTATTATTTAGCAGATAGATGACCCTTAAGCGTGTGACCCTATAGGTTCGGTGAAGTATAGACATGGCCGGAACTCTCTCCGATCAATGAACAACATCGGAGCCGTGGACACCCATATTGACCCCTATACCCACACGAATAAATATTCGAGTGAACCTCCAGTTGTTGTGTGCTATCCATGTTGCTTCGCGATATGTTACAAATACCTGAGGTGAGATTTACTTGCATCCCTGTAGATCAACAACTTGTCCACTATGCTAGTTACCTCGTTATCAGTTTTGTTCTCTTTTCTCATTTTCGTGTTCCGGCATCCCTGTGATCACATCACACTGTGCCTGGCCAGACGATGATGGATACCGTAACACCGAGAGGGCCTAGAGATATCTCTCCATCGTCGGAGGAGCAAATCCCAATCTTGAGCTATCAAGTTACTTGACATACTTTTACATGAACCCGTAAGCTTCCGTAATAGCCACCCATTTATGGATGACGTTTAACAAACCCCAAAGTTCATGAAGCAAGCATGAAGAAACTTGATACTCTCATGGTCTAAGGAATCATGCAAACGTAAACTTTCTCTGTGTTATAAACCATCAAGTTGTGACGAATGTATCTCATGGCATAACATCAATCGGGTTGATTCAACACAAGTGTTCTCCTAACATTCTGCCCTCAAAGTTGCCGGCATAGTCATGCCCATGATCAGGAAAATAGAACCATCATGCGACACTTGAGCTAGTCTTAGAGGTCAGACTAGGAATACTTCTTATCGTTTATTATTCCACACGTGCATATGAGTCTTCCTCCGAGCTTCGTGTTATTGTAGACTCGAGAACCATAGCAGTTATAACATGGAACATAAAGATAATTTTGAAAAAGGAGATAATCAATAACATTTATTATTGCCTCTAGGGCATATCTCCTACAAACTCCCACTTTCACTAGAGTCAATAATCTAGTTAATGCTAGTGCACTTTACACCCATGGCACACCGGTGTAAAATATGCTCCGCATGTGGTATAGCCTGATGTCCAACGGATCTGACAACTTCAGCTCCGTGTGTAAATCTGCATATCCTCGCATTTTCACGCTTTCACAAAATTCATATTTTGTGCGGACTTGGCTTTGTATATATGTGAATCATTGGTCGAAACTTGATTCCTCAGACTGAGCTATGGAGCAACTATCTGCAATAGTGTCCCATTGACCAAAGCCTTCTTGGAACCATAATAAGTTCATGAATGAACTATATGATTCAACATCATTGTCTTTGTCGCTTCGGAAGCGGCAACATACTTCGCCTCTATTTTAGAATCCACCACAGTAACTTGTTTAAAACAATTCCAACTTACCGTGCCACCGTATTGTGTGCAACACAAAACCCTCAATTTAAAATGAAAATCGCGTGGAGAAATGATGAAGACTGTATCGATGTAACCTTTTACAACGAACTCTTCATGATCTCCACTTGCAAGAAAACATGTCATCAGTGCTACTTTAGCACTCAATGACCTTTTTTCACTGTTGTCCCATGATCAGTACTTTGGATCACTTTGGTATCTATACTCGCAACAGCTTGGGAGTATTGGACATATCTGGTTGTTTTACATACCATGGAATACATGATTAATCCAAACACAGGAGTGTGTGGAATCTCCATCATGTATTTTTCTCATCAGTGTTTTGGGACACCGAGTCTTAGAAAAACTCTTTCCATGTGACTTCAACAAGAATCACTCCTTGTCGTTCTTAGTGCTAAATGGTTTTAGCTGAAGGAAATATGCCCTAGAGGCAATAATAAAGTTTTTATTTTATATTTCCTTATATCATGATAAATGTTTATTATTCATGCTGGAATTGTATTAACTGAAAACTTGATACATGTGTGGATACATAGACAAAACACCGTGTCCCTAGTAAGCCTCTACTAGACTAGCTCATTAATCAAATATGGTTAAGTTTCCTAACCATAGACATGTGTTGTCATTTGATGAACGGGATCACATTATTAGCAGAATGATGTGATGGTCAAGACCCGTCCGTTAGCATAGCATATTGATCATTCAGTTTTATTGCTATTGTTTTCTTCATGTCAAATACATATTCCTTCGACCATGAGATTATGCAACTCTCGAATACCGGAGGAATACCTTGTGTGCTATCAAATGTCACAACATAACTGGGTGATTATAAATATGCTCTACAGGTATCTTCGAAGGTGTTTGTTGGGTTGGCATAGATCGAGATTAGGATTTATCACTCCGAGTATTGGAGAGGTATCTCTAGGCCCTCTCGGTAATGCGAATCATAATAAGCCTTGCAAGCAATGTGACTAATGAGTTAATTACGGGATGATGTACTACGGAACGAGTAAAGAGACTTGCCGGTAATGAGATTGAACTAGGTATGAAGATACCGATGATCGAATCTTGGGCAAGTAACACCTCTCCGGCAAAGGGAATAACGTATGTTGTCATTACGGTACAACCGATAAAGATCTTCGTAGAATATGTGGGAACCAATATGAGCATCCAGGTTCCGCTATTGGTTATTTACCGGAGAGGTGTCTCGGTCATGTCTACATAGTTCTCGAACCCGTATGGTCCGCACGCTTAAACGTTCGATGACGATTTTGTATTATATGAGTTATGTGATTTGGTGACTGAATGTTGTTTGGAGTCCCGGATGAGATCACGTACATGACGAGGAGTCTCGAAATGGTCGAGAGATAAAGATTCATATATAGGATGATGATATTCGGACACCGGAAGTGACGTGGGGGTACCGGGTACATATCAGGTCACCGGAAGGGGTTCCGGGAATCCCCCGGCAACTACATGGGCCTAATGGGCCAAGAAGGGGACAGACAGTGTGCCCCATGTAGGCCAAAATAAGGGGGAAGGAAAGAGGGGAAGAGAGAAAGGAAGGGGAGCAATTCAGCCTCCCCTTCCTTCTCTCCTCCCTCCTTCCTTTCACCTTCGGATGAATATGGAAGGGGGAGGCCGAATTGGGAGGTGCCCAAGTAGGATTCCTCCTACTTGGGGCGCCCCCTTGGGTTCCTCCCCTCCTGTCAAACCTATATAGTTCTCAAACCCGTATGGTCCGCATGCTAAAACGTTCACCGCTAGAACACACATCAATAGTTGTTAGCCATGTGCGGCACCCCCTCCACAGTTTACGCCTCCGGTCATATTCACGTAGTGCTTAGGCGAAGCCCTGCGTGGATCACTTCACCATCACCGTCACCACATCGTTGTCCTGATGAAACTCTCCCTTGTCACTTTGCTGGATCAAGAGTTCGAGGGACGTCATCGAGCTGAACATGTGCAGAACTCGGAGGTGTCATACATTCGGTGCTTGATTGGTCGGAACGAGAAGAAGTTCGACTACATCAACTACTTTGTCAAACTCTTCCGCTTTCGGTCTATGAGGGTACGTGGACACACTCCCCCCCTCTCATTGCTATACATCTCCTAGATAGATCTTGCGTGAGCATAGGATTTTTTTTGAAATTGCATGCTATGTTCCCCAACAGTGGCATCCGAGCCAGGTCTATGCGTAGATGATATGCACGACTAGAACACAAAGAGTTGTGGGCAGTGATCGTCATACCGCTTACCACCAATGTATTATTTTCATTCGGTGGTATTGTTGGATGGATCGGTCCGGACCAACCTTACATGACCACGTTCATGAGACTGGTTCCACCGACAGACATGCAACTAGTTTTGCATAAAGGTGGCTGGCGGGTGTCTGTTTCTCCAACTTTAGTTGAATCGAATTTGACTGCGGCTGGTCCTTGTTGAAGGTTAAAACAACAAACTTGATAAATCACCATTGAGGTTTTGATGCGAAGGTAAGAATAGTTCTTGCTAGAAGCCCGTAGCATCCACGTAAAACTTGCAACAACAAAGTAGAGGACGTCTAACTTGTTTTTGCAGGGCATGTTGTGATGTGATATGGTCAAGACATGATGTGATATACGTTATTGTATGAGATGATCTATTGGGGAACATAGTAATTCAAAAAAATTCCTATGATCGCGCAAGATCTATCTAGGAGAAGCATAGCAACGAGATGGGAGAGTGTGTCTATGTATCCTCATAGACCGAAAGCGGAAGCGTTATGTAAAGCGGTTGATGTAGTCGAACGTCTTCACGATCCAACCGATCCAGGTAACGAACGTACGACACCTCCGTGTTAAGCACACATTCAGCATGATGACGTCCCTCGGCTCTTGATCCAGTAGAGGGTCGAGGGAGAGTTTCGTCAGCACGACGGTGTGGCGACGGTGTTGGTGATGTGATCCGCATAGGGATTCACCAAAGCACTATGACAATATGACCGAGGTGGTAAACTGTGGAGGGGGGCACCGCACACGGCTGAGGAACAATTGATGTGCCTTTGGGGTGCCCCCTGCCCCATTATATAAAGGAGGAGGGGAGGAAGCGGCCGGCCTAGGGGACGCGCCAAAGGGGGGAGTCCAACTAGGACTACCAATCCTAGTTGGACTCCCTTTCCTTTTTCGGAAGGGGGAAAGAGGGAAGGGAGAGGAAGAGGAGAAGGAAAGGGGGGGCGCCCCCCTTCCTAGTCCAATTCGGACTCCCTATAGGGAGGGGGCGCGACTGCCCCTTGTGGGCTACCTCTGAAGGTGTCCTGGACTAGGGGGTACTCACCACGTCGTCTCCCGACCAGCTGGATCGGGCCGAGGACCCCCATGGCGGTTCACTCATGGGCCACTTCGGGCAGCCCATGCTGCATACAAGGAGGTTTCTACAAGACTTGGCGCCCAAGCCAAGGACTCTCCTAAACCCTAGGCCTCTAGTGTGTTATATAAACCAAGGCCAGGCTAGTCAATAGGGGATCATATTCATTAGATCAATCTCGTGGTAGACACATGTACCCTGTACCACATCCGTATCAATATAATCAAAAGCAGGATGTAGGGTTTTACCTCCATCAAGAGGGCCCGAACCTGGGTAAAATCCCGTGTCCATGTTACCATCGCTCCAAGACGCCTAGCTTAGGACCCCTACTACAAGATACGCCGGATATAGAACCGACATTGGTGCTTTCATTGAGAGTTCCGCTGTGTCGTCTTCAAGAGGTTCGATGGCCCCGTCAAACATCTACAACAATGCTGTCCACGGTGAAGTTTTCCTCCCCGGATAGATTTTCATATTTGGCGGCTTCGTCATGCGGTCCAAGTCGCTTGGCCACTTAGAGCAGATCGACAGGTATGCCCCTGGCCATCTAGTCAGGTTTGGAAGCTTGAACTACGTTGCTGATATTCGTGGAGACTTAATCTTCGACGGATTCGAGCCCATGGCAGCCGCTCCCTGCCACCGCGATGAGCATGACCTAAGTCTGTCATCCAACCATACCCAGGAGATAGCACCTGAGGGAGTCCTGAACTAAGGGGTCCTCGGGCGTCCGACCCGTTATCCATGGGCCGGACTGATGGGCTGTGAAGACATGAAGGCCGAAGACTGTACATGTGTCCGGATTGGACTCTCCTTGGCGTGAAAGGCAAGCTTGGCGACCGACTATGAAGATTCCTTCTTATGTAACTGACTCTATGTAAACCCTAGATCCCCTCGGTATCTATATAAACCGAAGGGGTTAGTCCGGAAAAGGTATACATTCATTACCATAGTCATACATGCTAGGCTTCTAGTGTTTAGCCATTACGATCTCGTGGTAGATCAACTCTTGTAACACTCATATTCATCAATATCAATCAAGCAGGACATAGGGTATTACCTCCATAGACAGGGCCCGAACCTGGGTAAACATTGTGTCCCCTGTCTCCTGTTACCATCGATCCTAGACGCACAGTTCGGGACCCCCTACCCGAGATCCGCCGGTTTTGACACCGACATTGGTGCTTTCATTGAGAGTTCCACTGTGCTGTCGACGAAAGGTTCGATGGCCCCTTCAATCGTCTATAGAGACGCTGTCCAAGGAGAAACCTTCCTCCCCGGACAGATTTTCGTGTTCGGCGGCTTCGTACTATGGGCCAATTCGCTTGGCCATCTGGAGCAGATCAATAGCTACGTCCCTGGCCACCAGGTCAGATTTGGAAGCTTGAACTATGTCACGGATATCCGTGGAGGCTTGATCTTCAATGGGTTTGAGACCGCAGCGATCGCTCCCCCTCACCCCGATGGACATGCCTTAAATCTGTCATCGGATCACACCCAGGAGATGGCCCCTATTGCTGCAACAGCCTTAGAACCGGAGCAGATCGTGCCATCCGAGGCCACAGAGTCTGCGGCGTTGGAGCCGTACACGGACTCGGCACCCCGCAATATTTGCGTCAATGGAACTCCGGACTCGTCTCCGGCTATAAGTCCCGGACCGGGTATGCCCGCGGACACCGAGCTGGATCAGTTATCGATTTTTGAATTTAGCGCCGCAGACATTTTCCAGCACTCACCTTTGGGTGATGTGCTAAACTCTTTAAAGAACTTGTCCTTGGAGAAGGACTCACTGCCGGACTATGTTCAGTTCGAGCCAAAGGCTAATAACAAGGAATTTTGCTTCCCACCCGCCGCCCACTTCATAGCCACCGTCGATGACTTAACCAATGTGCTTGATTACGGCTCCAAAGACATCGACGGTATGGACGACGATGCCGACCAGGAGCAAGGCCAAGACCCGCCATTTACTGGACGTTGGACGGCCACCTCTTCGTACGATGTGTACATGGTTGACACACCTAAAAAAAGCTAGCGACAATGACAAAGGGGATCCAGTTGCGGATAAGCCTTCTGAGACACAGTCCAAGCGCCGGCGCCCTAAACGTCGTTCTAAGCCTCGTCGCTCAAAAGATGGAAACACTGGCACCGGAGAAAATAGTACTCCGGGCGACGCCGAAAACAATGAAGACCCTGTTGGAGCTGCATCCGAACAGGAGCAACAAGACAATAGGCAAGATGACCCTGATAAACAGGCCATGCCCAATGACCCGGATGATGATAGTTATCATCCAGTATTCGAAGATGAGGAGAGCCCCGACAGCGAGGATTTCATCGTGCCTGAGGCACCCCTAGAGCAGGAACGCTTTAAGGGCCAGCTAATAGCTACTGCTAGAAGCATGAAGAAGAAGAAGTGGCAGCTCCAGGCTGATCAAGACCTGCTCATTGACAGGTGGACTGATGTCCTGGCAGCCGAAGAATACGGCCTCGAGCGCCCAGTCAAGAGTTACCCAAAGCGTAGACTGCTACCTCCGTTCGATGAGGAAGCACCGGATCCTATACCTCCCTCATGCAATGCGGACCGACCACCACGTGGTCGGGATAGTATGGCGGACCGACCACCCCGCTGTCAGGATAAAATGGCAACTCAGGCCGAACAACAGCCCGCCCTAGCGCCTCGCAAAAACAGGGACAGAACAGCTCGGGACAACACACACGACCTTCGGCGGGATCTAGACAGCAGAGAAGGACACACCAGATCAATCTACGGATCGCGATGACACTTCCCGACTCGAGAGGACGGCTACCTATTCGAACGTGACAAACCTAGTCACACCCGGGCCGATAACCGCAAACAGACTTCATCGGAGGTGCGCCGTGAGACGGCCCGATATAGAGGCGCCGCACACCCTCTCTGCTTCACAGATGGGGTGCTGGATCACGAATTCCCCGAGGGGTTCAAGCCTGTCAACATTGGATCATACAACGGAACAACCGATCCCACAGTATGGATTGAGGACTTTATTCTCCACATCCACATGGCCCGTGGAGATGACCTCCACGCCATCAAATACCTCCCACTAAAACTTAAAGGGCCAGCTCGACACTAGCTAAATAGCCTGCCTGAGAATTCCATCGGCAGCTGGGAGGACATGGAAGAAGCCTTCCTTGACAACTTCCAAGGTACATATGTCCAGCCACCCGATGCCGATGACTTAAGCCACATAGTTCAGCAACCTGGAGAGTCAGCCAGAAAATTCTGGACTAGGTTCCAAACCAAAAAGAACCAAATCATTGACTGTCCAGATGCCGAAGCCCTAGCGGCCTTTAAGCATAGCATCCGTGACGAATGGCTCGCCCGCCACCTCGGCCAAGAAAAGCCGAGATCCATGGCCGCTGTCGGTGTCAAAACCGGCGGATCTCGGGTAGGGGGTCCCGAACTGTGCGTCTAAGGCGGATGGTAACAGGAGGCAGGGGACACGATGTTTACCCAGGTTCAGGCCCTCTTGATGGAGGTAATACCCTACGTCCTGCTTGATTGTTCTTGATGATATGAGTATTGCAAGAGTTGATCTACCACGAGATCGGAGAGGCTAAACCCTAGAAGCTAGCCTATGGTATGATTGTATGTTGTCCTACGGACTAAACCCTCCAGTTTATATAGACACCGGAGGGGGCTAGGTTTACACAGAGTCGGTTAAAAGGGAGGAGATCTACATATCCGTATTGCCTAGCTTGCCTTCCACGCCAAGGAGAATCCCATCCGGACACGGGACGAAGTCTTCAATCTTGTATCTTCATAGTCCAACATTCCGACCAAAGGATATAATCCGGCTGTCCGGAGACCCCCTAATCCAGGACTCCCTCAGTAGCCCCAGAACCAGGCTTCAATGATGATGAGTCCGGCGCGCAGTATTGTCTTCGGCATTGCAAGGCGGGTTCTGCCTCCGAATACTCCATAGAAGATTTTGAACACCAGAATAGTGTCCGACTCTGCAAAATAATTTCCACATACCACCGTAGAGAGAATAATATTTCCACAAATCTTAATCTGCTGACGTGTTTAGATAGCACAACGGTACGTCATGGCTCGGTCATTATTCAAACCGTTTTTCTCAACCAGCACCGCACATAACATGGGGTAGTTTTCTTGACACGTCCTGTCAAAGCATAGATCGTGTTCCCCTTATTACGGGATTCTCATCAATACGGACATGGGTAACCCAACCGTGCCATTACTTACGGCGCTTGGGGAATAAGAGATTTTACCAAGCGAGGGGGGCGCATCGCCTCTTCCGCCCTTATAAAGGGACAAGAATTCACCCTCTTCACCCATACCTTCTTCCCAACTCATTCCATTCTGCTCAGGCTCCAACGCGCGAGCGTTCTCCTCCTCTACCCACAAGAGGTCTTCCAAAGATTTATGGATCCGGAGCAGGGGGCAAATGGATGGCCTCTACTGTCCGAGAGAAGGATATCAAAAAGCTTCGGGAGGCCGGGTATCTGGCTAAGAAAATCGGCCACCGTCTCCCGATGGCGGGACAGATCATGCCCACTCCGGAACCCCACGAGAGGGTTGTATTCCTCCCTCACTTCGTCCGTGGGCTGGGATTTCCCCTTCACCCATTCGTTCGCGGTATCATGTACTATTATGGGGTCGATCTTCATGATCTGTCCCCTAATTACTTCCTCAACATCTCAACATTCATTGTCGTGTGCGAGGCTTTTCTCCGCGTTTCGCCACACTTCGGTCTATGGCTGAAGGTCTTTAATGTGAAGCCCAAGGTGGTGGGCGGCGAGCACGCCAAGTGTGGGGTCGCTATGGTGAGCAAGATGCCCAATGCCATATGGCCAACAAGAACCTTTAATGATTCTGTCAAGGAGTGGCAACAACAGTGGTTTTAGATCACTGAGCCGAGCGGCAAGGAGCGGGCTGCTTCTCCCGAGTTTCGATCTGGCGCCCCTCTGCGGCTTACATCCTGGGTCAAAAAAGGACTGGATTGGTCCTCGTCCGACGAACTGTCGGTGCTCCAGATGCGCGTTAAGGATATGGGGGATAAGAACATTGAACTCGTCTACGTAGTCCAGGTGAGTTAGTCCGCCGAATACTGCCTTGTCAACACCGGACTCGCAATCTATGGGAGTTTGATCCGGCTAGGCACCAAACCTTGCGAAGGCTCTTCGTCTTGTCGCACGAGGATATTTGGAAGGTGCTTTTTTAAGTCCTGCAAATCGTGGCCGGACTCCGCCGAAGACCGCGGGTACCAACTGTCTCGCCCTGCAAGTTCGGTGAGTTTACCAAACTTTTCCATCCGCATGACCCAATGGACGCGCTTTACGCGTGTTTATTCAACTTTCCCAGAGCTGGACAAAGAGGGCGGAGCGGATCCATTGTCCGGCCCCGCTGCCCGAAGACCCGGCCATCCCACTTTTGACGAAGATGCTGGTCCCGGCGCCCTACAACGTGCCGAAGAAGACGGCCGAGAAGGGGGCTAAAAAGACCCGGGGCGGCCTTCATCGTTGCGGCACTTCGGGCACAATACCCGAAGGCTCTGAAGCCCATTCCGCCTTTGAAGAGGACAAAAAGGAGGAGGGAGATGAATCCCCTGCGGAGGGAAGTAGGAAGAGGACGGCCTCCGCATCCTTGGAGGCCAAACTACCCAAAAGAGGAAAGATTCCTCGTCAAGAGGAGTCTCCTGCCGCCGCCGACAGCGGCACGACATGGGATCCCAGGGCCCAGCCCCTGGTGAACTCGTGAGTATCCGAATACGTTTAAGCGTACGAACTCATCGTGGCTTAGTATTTTAACCTAAGCCGTATATTTCTTGCAGTCCGGCGAGGTCCCATACCGAACAATCCTCATCAGAGGACTTGCTGAGCTCAAACGCTGTGGAGAGCAGGACGCCCCCGAAGGACCCTTCCTCCAAAGAGGCGCCAAACACCAAGGCCTTGTCCCGACAGGACCCCGGCCAACGAGAAAAGGAAAAAACCGTGAAGGCGGCGCTGCTACCTCTTGAGCACTGTGTTGGTTTTCCCCGAAGAGGAAGGGATGATGCAGCAAAGTAGCGTAAGTATTTCCCTCAGTTTTTGAGAACCAAGGTATCAATCCATTAGGAGGCTACGCGCGAATCCCTCGTACCTGCACAAAACAAATAAATCCTCGCAACCAACGCAAATAGGGGTTGTCAATCCCTATAAGGCCACTTACGAGAGTGAGATCTGATAGATATGATATAGATAATATTTTTGGTATTTTTATGATAAAGATGCAAAGTAAAATAAAGGCATAGTAAATAACTAAGTAGTAGGAGATCAAATATGATAAAGATAGACCCGGGGGCCATAGGTTTCACTAGTGGCTTCTCTCGAGAGCATAAGTATTCTACGGTGGGTGAACAAATTACTGTTGAGCAATTGAAAGAATTGAGCATAGTTATGAGAATATCTAGTTATGATCATGTATATAGGCATCACGTTCGAGACAAGTAGACCGACTCCTGCCTGCATCTACTACTATTACTCCACTCATCGACCGCTATCCAGCATGCATCTAGAGTATTAAGTTAAAAACAGAGTAACGCCTTAAGCAAGATGACATGATGTAGAGGGATAGACTCATGCAATATGAAGAAAACCCCATCTGGTTATCCTCGATGGCAACAATACAATAGGTGCCTTGCTGCCCCTACTATCACTGGGAAAGGACACCGCAAGATTGAACCCAAGGCTAAGCACTTCTCCCATTGCAAGAAAGATCAAACCAAACTGATAATTCAAAGAGACTTGCAAAGATAACCAATCATACATAAAAGAATTCAGAGAAGATTCAAATATTATTCATAGATAGACTTGATCATAAACCCACAATTCATCGGTCTCAACAAACACACCGCAAAAAGAAGATTACATCGAATAGTTCTCCACAAGAGAGGGGGAGAACATTGTATTGAGATCCAAAAAGAGAGAAGAAGCCATCTAGCTACTAACTATGGACCCATAGGTCTGAAGTAAACTACTCACACTTCATCGGAGGGGCTATGGTGTTGATGTAGAAGCCATTCGTGATCGATGCCCCATCCGTCGGAGCTCCGGAACAGGCCCCAAGATGGGATCTCGTGGATACAGAAAGTTACGGCGGTGGAATTAGGGTTTTGGCTCCGTATCTGATCGTTTGGGGGTACGTGGATATATATAGGATGAAGGAGTACGTCGGTGGAGCAACAGGGGGCCGACGAGGGTGGAGGGCGCTCCTGGGGGGGGGGGGGTAGGCGCGCCCCCTACCTCGTGGCCTCCTCTCTTGTGCCTTGATGTAGGGTCCAAGTCTCCTGGGTCTTATTCTTTGAGAAGATCACGTTCCCGAAGGTTTCATTCCGTTTGGACTCCGTTTGATATTCCTTTTCTTCGAAACCCTAAAACAGGCAAAAAACAACAATTCTGGGCTGGGCCTCTGGTTAATAGGTTAGTCCCAAAAATAATATAAAAGTGGATAATAAAGCCCAATAATGTCCAAAACACTAGATAATATAGCATGGAGCAATCAAAAATTATAGATACGTTGGAGACGTATCAAGCATCCCCAAGCTTAATTCCTGCTCGTCCTCGAGTAGGTAAATGATAAAAACAGAATTTTTGATGCGGAGTGCTACTTGGTATAATTTTAATGTAATTCTTCTTAATTGTGGTATGAATATTCAGATCCGAAAGATTCAAGACAAAAGTTCATATTGACATAAAAATAATAATACTTCAAGCATACTAACTAAGCAATTATGTCTTCTCAAAATAACATGGCTAAAGAAAGTTATCCCTACAAAATCATATAGTCTGGCTATGCTCTATCTTCACCACACAAAATATTTAAATCATGCACATCCCCGATGACAAGCCAAGCATTTGTTTCATACTTTTGACATTCTCAAAACTTTTTCAATTTTCACGCAATACATGAGCGTGAGCCATGGACATAGCACTATAGGTGGAATAGAATGGTGGTTGTGGAGAAGATAAAAAGGGAGAAGATAATCTCACATCAATTAGGCGTATCAACGGGCTATGGAGATGCCCATCAATAGATATCAATGTGAGTGAGTAGGGATTGCCATGCAATGGATGCACTAGAGCTATAAGTATATGAAAGCTCAAAAAGGAACTAAGTGGGTGTGCATCCAACTTGCTTGCTCATGAAGACCTAGGGCATTTTGAGGAAGCCCATCATTGGCATATACAAGCCAAGTTCTATAATTAAAAATTCCCACTAGTATATGAAAGTGATAACATGAGAGACTCTCTACTATGAAGATCATGGTGCTACTTTGAAGCACAAGAGTGGTAAAAGGATAGTAGCATTGCCCCTTCTCTCTTTTTCTCTCATTTTTTTATTTGGGCCTTTTCTCTTTTTATGGCCTCTTTTTTTTATTTTTTTATTTTTCGTCTGGAATCTCATCCCGACTTGTGGGGGAATCATAGTCTCCATCATCCTTTCCTCACCGGGACAATGCTCTAATAATGATGATCATCACACTTTTATTTTTCTTACAACTCAACAATTACAACTCGATACTTAGAACAAAATAGGACTCTATATGAATGCCTCCGGCGGTGTACCGGGATATGCAATGACTCATGAGTGACATGTATGAAAGAATTATGAATGGTGGCTTTGCCACAAGTACGATGTCAACTACATGATCATGGTAAGCAATATGCCAATGATGGAGTGTGTCATAATAAATGGAACGGTGGAAAGTTGCATGGCAATATATCTCGGAATGGCTATGGAAATGCCATAATAGGTAGGTATGGTGGCTGTTTTGAGGAAGGTATATGGTGGGTGTATGATACCGGCGAAAAGGTGCGCGGTATTAGAGAGGCTAGCAAAGGTGGAAGGGTGAGAGTGAGTATAATCCATGGACTCAACATTAGTCATAAAGAACTCATATACTTATTGCAAAAATCTACAAGTTATCAAAGCAAAGTATTACACGCATGCTCCTAGGGGGATAGATTGGTAGGAAAAGACCATCGCTCGTCCCCGACCGCCACTCATAAGGAAGACAATCAATAAATAAATCATGCTCCGACTTCATCACATAACGGTTCACCATACGTGCATGCTACGGGAATCACAAGCTTCAACACAAGTATTTCTCAAATTCACAACTACTCAACTAGAACAACTTTAATATTACCATCTCCATATCTCAAAACAATTATCAAGTATCAAACTTCTCATAGTATTCAACACACTCATAAGAAAGTTTTATTATTAATCTTGTATACCAAGCATATTAGGATTTAAAGCAAATTACCATGCTATTAAAGAGTCTCAAAATAATCTAAGTGAAGCATGAGAGATGAATAGTTTCTATAAAGCAAATCCACCACCGTGCTCTAAAAGATATAAGTGAAGCACTAGAGCAAAATTATATAACTCAAAAGATATAAGCGAAGCACATAGAGTATTCTAACAAATTCCAAATAATGTATGGATCTCTCAAAAGGTGTGTACACCAAGGATGATTGTGGTAAACTAACAAGAAAAGACTCAAATCATACAAGACGCTCCAAGAAAAACACATATCATGTGGCGAATAAAAATATAGCTCCAAGTAAAGTTACCGATAGAAGTAGACGAAAGAGGGGATGCCTTCCGGGGCATCCCCAAGCTTTGGCTTTTAGGTGTCCATAGATTATCTTGGGGGTGCCATGGGAATCCCCAAGCTTAATCTCTTGCCACTCCTTGTTCCATAATCCATCAAATCTTTACCCAAAACTTGAAAACTTCACAACACAAAACTTAAAGTAGAAAATCTCGTGAGTTCCGTTTGCGAAAGAAAACAAAAGACCACTTCAAGGTACTGTAATGAACTCATTATTTATTTATTTTTGTGTTATACCTACTGTATTCAAACTTCTCTATGGTTTATAAACTATTTTACTAGCCATAGATTCATCAAAATAAGCAAACAACACACGAAAAACAGAATCTGTCAAAAACAGAACAGTCTGTAGTAATCTGTAGCTAGCGCAATATCTGGAACCCCAAAAATTCTAAAATAAATTTCTGGACGTGAGGAATTTATCTATTAATCTTCTGAAAAAATAATTAACTAAATAGCACTTTCCAAATAAAAATGGCAGTAGTTCTCGTGGGCGCTAAAGTTTCTGTTTTTTACAGCAAGTTCAACAAGACTTTCCCCAAGTCTTCCCAACGGTTCTACTTGGCACAAACACTAATTAAACACAAAAAACACAACCAAAACAGAGGCTAGATAAATTATTTATTACTAAATAGGAGCAAAAAGCAAGGAATAAAAATAAAATTGGGTTGCCTCCCAACAAGCGCTATCGTTTAACGCCCCTATCTAGGCATAACAAGCAAGAATAGATCTAGGTATTGCCATCTTTGGTAGGCAATCCATAAGTGGCTCTCATAATAGATTCATAAGGTAATTTAATTTTATTTCTAGGAAAGTGTTCCATGCCTTTCCTTAATGGAAATTGGAATCTAATATTTCCTTCCTTCATATCAATAATTGCACCAATCGTTCTAAGGAAAGGTCTACCAAGAATAATAGGACATGAAGGATTGCAATCTATGTCAGGAACAATAAAATCTATGGGCACATAATTCATATTTTCAACAATAATAACATCATTAATTCTTCCCATAGGTTTCTTAATAGTGGAATCCGCAAGGTGCAAGTTTAGAGAGCAATCATCAAAATCACGGAAACCTAACAAATCACACAAAGTTTTTGGAATCGTGGAAACACTAGCACCCAAATCACATAAAGCATAGCATTCATCATATTTAATTCTAATTTTAATAGTTGGTTCCCACTCATCATAAAGTTTTCTAGGGATAGAAACTTCTAATTCAAGTTTTTCTTCATAAGATTGCATCAAGGCATCAATGATATGTTTAGTAAACGCTTTATTTTGACTATAAGCGTGAGGAGAATTTCGCACGGATTATAACAAGGAAATACAATCAATCAAAGAGCAATTTTCATAGTTAAATTCCTTGAAATCCATAATAGTGGGTTTAGCAACATCTAGGGTTTTAATTTCTTCAATCCCACTTTTATCAATTTTAGCATCAAGATCAATAAATTCCGAATTCTTAGAATGCCTTCTAGGTAAAGGTGGATCATATTCAGTCCCATCATTATCAAGATTCATATTGCAAAACAAAGTTTTAATAGGGACACATCAATAACTTTTAGATTTTCATCATTATTTTCATAGGTACTAGAAGAACACACTCTTATAAAGGCATCTTTCTTAGCACGCATCCTAGCGGTTCTTTCTTTGCACTCATCAATGGAAATTCTCATGGCTTTGAGAGACTCATTGATATCATGCTTAGGTGTAATAGATCTAAGTTTCAAAGAATCAACATCAAGAGAAATTCTATCAATGTTCCTAGCCAAATCATCAATCTTAAGCAATTTTTCTTCAATCATAGCATTAAAATTCTTTTGCGAAGTAATAAATTCTTTAATATTAGATTCAAAATCAGAGGGAATCTTATTATAATTTCCATAAGAATTGTTGTAGGAATTACCATAATTATTAGAGGGATTACTAGGATAAGGCCTAGGATTGAAATTTCCTCTATACACGTTGTTACCAAAATTGTTCCTACCAACAAAATTCACATCCATAGATTCATTATTATTCTCAATCAAAGTAGACAAGGGCATATCATTAGGATCAGAAGAAACACTCTTATTAGCAAATAATTTCATAAGTTCATCCATCTTCCCACTAAAAACATTAATTTCTTCTATCGCATGCACCTTTTTATTAGTAGATCTTTCAGTATGCCATTGAGAATAATTAACCATAATATTATCTCGGAGTTTAGTAGCTTCTCCTAAAGTGATTTCCATAAAAGTGCTTCCCGCGGCTGAATCTAAAAGATTTCTAGAAGCAAAATTCAATCCGGCATAAAAATTTTGTATAATCATCCACAAATTTAAACCATGAGTAGGGCAATTACGTATCATTAATTTCATTCTCTCCCAAGCTTGTGCAACATGTTCATGATCAAGTTGCTTAAAGTTCATAATATCGTTTCTAAGAGAGATGATCTTAGCGGGAGGAAAATACTTAGAGATAAAAGCATCTTTGCACTTATTCCATGAATCAATACTATTTTTAGGCAAAGACGAAAACCAAGCTTTAGCACAATCTCTAAGCGAAAAAGGAAATAGCTTCAATTTAACAATATCATTATCCAGATCTTTCTTCTTTTGCATGTCACACAAAGCAACGAAGCTATTTAGATGGGTAGCGGCATCTTCACTAGGAAGGCAAGAAAAAAGATCTTTCATGACAAGATTCAGCAAAGCAGTATTGATTTCACAAGATTCAGCATCGGTAAGAGGAGCAATCGGAGTGCTAATGAAATCATTATTGTTGGTATTGGTGAAGTCACACAATTTAGTATTATCTTGAGCCATCGTGACGAGCAAGCAAACTAACTCACAAGCAAACAAAAAGCAAGCGGGCAAAAAGAGGCAAATAGAGAAAGAGAGGGAGGATAGAGAGAGAGAGGGCGAATAAAACGGCAAGGGTGAAGTGGGGGAGAGGAAAACGAGAGGCAAATGGCAAATAATGTAATGCAGGAGATAAGGGTATGTGATGGGTACTTGGTATGTTGACTTTTGCGAAGACCTCCCCGGTAACGGCGCCAGAAATCCTTCTTGCTACCTCTTGAGCATTGCGTTGGTTTTCCCCGAAGAGGAAGGGATGATGCAGCAAAGTAGCATAAGTATTTCCCTTAGTTTTTGGGAACCAAGGTACCAATCCAGTAGGAGGCTACGTCCGAGTCCCTCGTACCTGGACAAAACAAATAAATCCTCGCAACCAATGCAAATAGGGGTTGTCAATCCCTATAAGGCCACTTACGAGAGTGAGATCTGATATAGATAATATTTTTGGTATTTTTGTGATAAAGATGCAAAGTAAAATAAAGGCAAAGTAAATAACTAAGTAGTAGGAGATCAAATATGATATAGATAGACCCGCGGGCCATAGGTTTCACTAGTGGCTTCTCTCGAGAGCATAAGTATTCTACGGTGGTTGAACAAATTACTGTTGAGCAATTGACAGAATAGAGCATAGTTATGAGAATATCTAGGTATGATCATGTATATAGGCATCACGTCCGAGACAAGTAGACCGATTCCTGCCTGCATCTACTACTATTACTCCACTCATCGACCGCTATCCAACATGCATCTAGAGTATTAAGTTAAAAACAGAGTAACGCCTTAAGCAAGATGACATGATGTAGAGGGATAGACTCATGCAATATGAAGAAAAACCCATCTTTTTATCCCTGATGGCAACAATACAATACGTGCCTTGCTGCCCCTACTGTCACTGGGAAAGGACACCGCAAGATTGAACTCAAAGCTAAGCACTTCTCCCATTGCAAGAAAGATCAATCTAGTACGCCAAACCAAACTGATAATTCGAAGAGACTTGCAAAGATAACCAATCATACATAAAAGAATTCAGAGAAGATTCAAATATTATTCATAGATAGACTTGATCATAAACCCACAATTTATCGGTCTCAACAAACACACCGCAAAAAGAAGATTACATCGAATAGTTCTCCACAAGAGAGGGGGAGAACATTGTATTGAGATCCAAAAAGAGAGAAGAAGCCATCTAGCTACTAACTATGGACCCGTAGGTCTAAAGTAAACTACTCACACTTCATCGGAGGGGCTATGCTGTTGATGTAGAAGCCCTCCGTGATCGATGCCCCCTCCGATGGAGCTCCGGAAGATGCCCCAAGATGGGATCTCGTGGATATAGAAAGTTACGGCGGTGGAATTAGGGTTTTGGCTCCGTATCTGATCGTTTGGGGGTACGTGGATATATATAGGAGGAAGGAGTACGTCGGTGGAGCAACATGTTGGGGAATGTTGCAGAAAACAAAAATTTTCCTACGGTTTCACCAAGATCCATCTAGGAGTTCATCTAGCAACGAGTGATCGGATTGCATCTACATACCTTTGTAGATCACGCGTGGAAGCGTTCAAAGAACGGGGATGAGGAAGGCGTACTCGACGTGATCCAAATCACCGGAGATTCTAGCGCCGAACGGACGGCACCTCCGCGTTCAACACACGTACGGTCAGCGTAACGTCTCCTTCTTCTTGATCCAGCAAGGGGAAGGAGAGGTTGAGGAAGATGGCTCCAACAGCAGCACGACGGCGTGGTGGTGGTGGAGATGCAGTACTCCGGCAGGGCTTCGCCAAGCACTATGGAGGAGGAGGATGTGTTGGTGAGGGAGAGGGAGGCACCAAAGGCGTGGGTTAAGAGGCTCTCCTTCCCCCACTATATATAGGGAGCCTAGGGGGGGCGGCCCTAGGAGATCCAATCTCCTAGGGGGGGCGGCGGCCAAGGGAGGAATCCCTCCTCCCCAAGGCACCTAGGAGGTGCCTTCCCCTTTTGGGACTCTTCCCTTCCTTATCTCTTGGCGCATGGGCCTCTTGGGGCTGGTGCCCTTGGCCCATATAGGCCAAGGCGCACCCCCTACAGCCCATGTGCCCCCCCGGGGCAGGTGGCCCCACCCGATGGACCCCCGGGACCCTTCCGGTGGTCCCCGTACAATACCGATGACCCCGAAACTTGTCCCGATGGCCGAAATAGCACTTCCTATATATAACTCTTTACCTCCGGACCATTCCGGAACTCCTCGTGACGTTCGGGATCTCATCCGGGACTCCAAACAACATTTGGGTTACTGCATATACATATCCCTACAACCCTAGCGTCACCGAACCTTAAGTGTGTAGACCCTACGGGTTCGGGAGACATGTAGATATGACCGAGATCGCTCTCCGGTCAATAACCAACAACGGGATCTGGATACCCACGTTGGCTCCCACATTCTCCTCGATGATCTCATCGGATGAACCACGATGTCGAGGATTCAAGCAACCCCATATACAATTCCCTTTGTCAATCGGTATGTTACTTGCCCGAGATCCGATTGTCCGTATCCCAATACCTCGTTCAATCTCATTACCGGCAAGTCACTTTACTCGTACCGTAATGCATGATCCCGTGACCAGACACTTGGTCACTTTGAGCTCATTATGATGATACATTACCGAGTGGGCCCAGTGATACCTCTCCGTCATACGGAGTGACAAATCCCAGTCTTGATCCGTGTCAACCCAACAGACACTTTCGGAGATACCTGTAGTATACCTTTATAGTCACCCAGTTATGTTGTGACATTTGGTACACCCAAAGCACTCCTACGGTATCCGGGAGTTACACGATCTCATGGTCTAAGGAAAAGATACTTGACATTGGAAAACTCTAGCAAATGAACTATACGATCTTATGCTATGTTTAGGATTGGGTCTTGTCCATCACATCATTCTCCTAATGATGTGATCCCGTTATCAATGACATCCAATGTCCATAGTCAGGAAACCATGACTATCTGTTGATCAACGAGCTAGTCAACTAGAGGCTTACTAGGGACATGTTGGTGTCTATTATTCACACATGTATTACGATTTCCGGATAACACAATTATAGCATGAATAAAAGACAATTATCATGAACAAGGAAATATAATAATAATGCTTTTATTATTGCCTCTAGGGCATATTTCCAACAGTCTCCCACTTGCACTAGAGTCAATAATCTAGTTACATTGTGATGAATCGAACACCCATGGAATTCTGGTGTTGATCATGTTTTGCTCTAGGGAGAGGTTTAGTCAACGGATCTGCTACATTCAGGTCCGTATGTACTTTACAAATATCTATGTCTCCATCTTGAACATTTTCATGAATGGAGTTGAAGCGACGCTTGATGTGCCTTGTCTTCTTGTGAAACCTGGGCTCCTTGGCAAGTGCAATAGCTCCAGTGTTGCCACAGAAGAGCTTGATCGGCCCCGACGCATTGGGTATGACTCCTAGGTCGGTGACGAACTCCTTCACCCAAATTGCTTCATGCGCTGCCTCCGTGGCTGCCATGTACTCCGCTTCACATGTAGATCCTGCCACGATGCTCTGCTTGCAACTGCACCAGCTTACTGCCCCACCATTCAAAATATACATGTATCCGGTTTGTGACTTTGAGTCATCCAGATCTGTGTCGAAGCTAGCGTCGACGTAACCCTTTACGACGAGCTCTTCGTCACCTACATAGACGAGAAACATTTCCTTAGTCCTTTTCAGGTACTTCAGGATATTCTTGACCGCTGTCCAGTGTTCCTTGCCGGGATTACTTTGGTACCTTCCTACCAAACTTACGGCAAGGTTTACATCAGGTCTGGTACACAGCATCGCATACACAATAGAACCTATGGCTGAGGCATAGGGGATGACACTCATCTCTTCTATATCTTCTGCCGTGGTCGGACATTGAGCTGAGCTCAATTTCACACCTTGCAACACAGGAAAGAACCCCTTAGACTGATCCATATTGAACTTCTTCAATATCTTATCAAGGTATGTGCTTTGTGAAAGACCTATGAGGCGTCTTGATCTATCTCTATAGATCTTGATGCCTAATATATATGCAGCTTCTCCAAGGTCCTTCATTGAAAAACTCTTATTCAAGTAGGCCTTAATGTTGTCCAAGAGTTCTATATCATTTCCCATCAAAAGTATGTCATCTACATATAATATGAGAAATGCTACAGAGCTCCCACTCACTTTCTTGTAAACACAGGCTTCTCCATAAGTCTGTGTAAACCCAAACGCTTTGATCATCTAATCAAAGCGAATGTTCCAACTCCGAGATGCTTGCACCAGCCCATAAATCGAGCGTTGGAGCTTGCACACCTTGTCAGCATTCTTAGGATCGACAAAACCTTCCGGCTGCATCATATACAATTCTTCCTTAAGGAAACCATTAAGGAATGCCGTTTTGACGTCCATTTGCCATATCTCATAATCATAGAATGCGGCAATTGCTAACATGATTCAGACAGACTTTAGCTTCGCTACCGGTGATAAAGTCTCATCGTAGTCAACCCCTTGAACTTGTCGATAACCCTTAGCGACAAGCCGAGCTTTATAGATGGTCACATTACCATCCGCGTCTGTCTTCTTCTTAAAGATACATTTATTTTCTATGGCTCGCCGCTCAACGGGCAAGTCAGTCAAAGTCCAAACTTCATTTTCATACATGGATCCTATCTCGGATTTCATGGCTTCTAGCCATTTGTTGGAATCCGGGCCCGCCATCGCTTCTTCATAGTTCGAAGGTTCACCGTTGTCTAACAACATGATTTCCAAGACAGGGTTTCCGTACCACTCTGGTGCGGAACGTGTCCTTGTGGACCTTCAAATTTCAGTAGGAGCTTTATCAGAAGTATCTTGATCATCATCATTAACTTCCTCTCTAGTCGGTGTAGGCACCTCAGGAACATTTTCTTGAGTTGCGCCATTTTCCGGTTCAAGAGGCAATACTTCATCAAGTTCTACTTTCCTCCCACTTACTTCTTTCGAGAGAAACCCCTTCTCTAGAAAGGATCCATTCTTGGCAACAAAAATCTTGCCTTCGGATCTGAGGTAGAAGGTATACCCAATAGTTTCTTTAGGGTATCCTATGAAGATGCATTTCTCCGACTTGGGTTCGAGCTTTTCAGGTTGAAGTTTCTTGACATAAGCATCGCATCCCCAAACTTTTAGAAACGACAGCTTAGGTTTCTTCCAAAACCATAATTCATATGGTGTCGTCTCAACGGATTTCGACGGAGCCCTATTTAAAGTGAATGCGGCAGTCTCTAAAGCATACCCCCAAAAAGATAGCGGTAAATCGGCAAGAGACATCATAGATCGCACCATATCTAATAGAGTGCGATTACGACGTTCGGACACACCATTACGCTGAGGTGTTCCAGGCGGCGTGAGCTGTGAAACTATTCCACATTTTCTTAAGTGTGTGCCAAACTCATGACTCAAGTATTCTCCTCCACGATCTGATCGCAGGAACTTGATTTTCCTGTCACGTTCATTCTCAACCTCACTTTGAAATTCCTTGAACTTTTCAAAGGTCTCATACTTGTGTTTCATTAAGTAGACATACCCATATCTACTCAAGTCATCAGTGAGGGTGAGAACATAACGATAGCCACCGCGAGCCTCAACACTCATTGGACCGCACACATCAGTATGTATGATTTCCAATAAGTTGGTTGCTCGCTCCATTGTTCCTGAGAACGGAGTCTTGGTCATTTTACCCATGAGGCATGGTTCGCACGTGTCAAATGATTCGTAATCAAGAGACTCTAAAAGTCCATCAGCATGGAGCTTCTTCATGCGTTTGACACCTATGTGACCAAGGCGGCAGTGCCACAAGTATGTGGGACTATCATTATCAATCTTACATCTTTTGGTACTCACACTATGAACATGTGTAGCATTATGCTCGAGATTCATTAAGAATAAACCATTCACCATCGGAGCATGACCATAAAACATATCTCTCATATAAATAGAACAACCATTATTCTCGGATTTAAATGAGTAGCCATCTCAAATTAAACGAGATCCTGATACAATGTTCATGCTCAAACTTGGCACTAAATAACAATTATTGAGGTTCAAAACTAATCCCGTAGGTAAATGTAGAGGTAGCGTGCCGACGGCGATCACATCGACCTTGGAACCATTCCCGACGCGCATCGTCACCTCGTCCTTCGCCAGTCTCCGCTTCTTCCGCAGCTCCTGCTTTGAGTTACAAATGTGAGCAACTACACCGGTATCAAATACCCAGGAGCTACTATGAGTACTGGTAAGGTACACATCAATTACATGTATATCACATATACCTCTCGTTTTGCCGGCCTTCTTGTCTGCTAAGTATTTGGGGCAGTTCCGCTTCCAGTGACCACTTTTCTTGCAATAAAAGCACTCAATCTCGGGCTTGGGTCCATTCTTTGGCTTCTTCCCGGCAGCTTGCTTGCCGGGCGCGGCAACTCCCTTGCCGTCCTTCTTGAAGGTTTTCTTACCCTTGCCTTTCTTGAACTTAGTGGTTTTATTCACCATCAACACTTGATGTTCCTTTTTGACTTCTACCTCTGCTGATTTCAGCATTGCAAATACTTCAGGAATGGTCTTTTCCATCCCCTGCATATTGAAGTTCATCACAAAGCTCTTGTAGCTCGGTGGAAGTGACTGAAGGATTCTGTCAATGACCGCGTCATCCGGGAGATTAACTCCCAGCTGAGTCAAGCGGTTATGTAACCCAGACATAGTGAGTATGTGCTCACTGACAGAACTGTTTTCCTCCATCTTACAGCTGAAGAACTTGTCGGAGACTTGATATCTCTCGACCCGGGCATGAGCTTGGAAAACCATTTTCAGCTCTTCGAACATCTCATATGCTCCATGTCTCTCAAAACGCTTTTGGAGCCCCGGCTCTAAGCTGTAAAGCATGCCGCACTGAACGAGGGAGTAGTCATCGGTACGTGCCTGCCAAGCGTTCATAACGTCTTGTTCTGCAGGGAGAACATGTGCGTCACCCAGCGGTGCTTGTAGGACATAATCTTTCTTGGCAGCTATGAGGATGATCCTCAGGTTCCGGACCCAGTCCGTGTAGTTGCTGCCATCGTCTTTCAGCTTGGTTTTCTCTAGGAACGCGTTGAAGTTGAGGACTACGTTGGCCATTTGATCTACAAGACATATTGTAAATATTTTAGACTAAGTTCATGATAATTAAGTTCATCTAATCAAATTAAAATGAACTCCCACTCAGATAGACATCCCTCCAGTCATCTAAGTATAACATGATCCGAGTTAACTAGGCCGTGTCCGATCATCACGTGAGACGGACTAGTCAACGTCGGTGAACATCATGTTGATCGTATCTTCTATACGACTCATGCTCGACCTTTCGGTCTTCTGTGTTCCGAGGCCATGTCTGTACATGCTAGGCTCGTCAAGTCAACCTAAGTGTTTGCACGTGTAAATCTGTCTTACACCCGTTGTATGTGAACGTTGGAATCTATCACACCCGATCATCACGTGGTGCTTCGAAACAACGAACTGTCGCAACGGTGCACAGTTAGGGGGAACACTTTCTTGAAATTATTATGAGGGATCATCTTATTTACTACCGTCGTTCTAAGCAAACAAGATGCAAAAACATGATAAACATCACATGCAATCAAATAATAATAGTGACATGATATGGCCAATATCACATAGCTCCTTTGATCTCCATCTTGGGGCTCCATGATCATCTTGTCACCGGCATGACACCATGATCTCCATCATCATGATCTCCATCATCGTGTCTCCATGAAGTTGCTCGCCAACTATTACTTCTACTACTATGGCTAACGCGTTTAGCAATAAAGTAAAGTAATTTACATGGCGTTTCTCAATGACACGCAGGTCATACAAAAAATAAAGACAACTCCTATGGCTCCTGCCGGTTGTCATACTCATCGACATGCAAGTCGTGATTCCTATTACAATAGCATGAACATCTCATACATCACATATATATCATTCATCATTCATCACAACTTTGGCCATATCATATCACAAAGCACTTGCTGCAAAAACAAGTTAGACGTCCTCTAATTGTTGTTGCAAGTTTTATGTGGCTGAAGTAGGGTTCTAGCAAGAACGTTTTCTTACCTACGTGAAAGCCACAACGTGATTTGTCAACTTCTATTTACCCTTCATAAGGACCCTTTTCATCGAATCGGCTCCAACTAAAGTGGGAGAGACAGACACCCGCCAGCCACCTTATGCAACTTGTGCATGTTAGTCGGTGGAACCGGTCTCACGTAAGCGTACGTGTAAGGTTGGTCCGGGCCGCTTCATCCCACAATACCATTGAAGCAAGATAAGACTAGTAGCGGCAAGAAAAGTTGACAACATCAACGCCCACAACAAATTGTGTTCTACTCGTGCAAGAGAACTACACATAAACCTAGCTCATGATGCCACTGTTGGGGAATGATGCAGAAAACAAAAATTTTCCTACGGTTTCACCAAGATCCATCTAGGAGTTCATCTAGCAACGAGTGATCGTATTGCATCTACATACCTTTGTAGATCATGCGCGGAAGCGTTCAAAGAACGGGGATGAGGAAGGCGTACTCGACGTGATCCAAATCACCGGAGATTCTAGCGCCGAACGGACGACACCTCCGCGTTCAACACACGTACGGTCAGCGTAATGTCTCCTTCTTCTTGATCCAGGAAGGGGGAAGGAGAGGTTGAGGAAGATGGCTCCAACAGCAGCACGACGGCGTGGTGGTGGTGGAGCTGCAATACTCCGGCAGGGCTTCGCCAAGCACTATGGAGGAGGAGGATGTGTTGGTGAGGGAGAGGGAGGCACCAAAGGCATGGGTTGAGAGGCTCTCCTTCCCCACTATATATAGGGAGCCTAGGGGGGGGGCGCCGGCCCTAGGAGATCCAATCTCCTAGGGGGGGGGGCGGCGGCCAAGGGAGGAATCCCTCCTCCCCAAGGCACCTAGGAGGTGCCTTCCCCTTTTGGGACTCTGCCCTTCCTTATCTCTTGGCGCATGGGCCTCTTGGGGCTGGTGCCCTTGGCCCATATAGGCCAAGGCGCACCCCCTACAGCCCATGTGGCCCCCGGGGCAGGTGGCCCCACCCGGTGGACCCCCGGGACCCTTCTGGTGGTCCTGGTACAATACCGGTGACCCCAAAACTTGTCCCGATGGCCGAAATAGCACTTCCTATATATAATTCTTTACCTCCGGACCATTCCGGAACTCCTCGTGACGTCCGGGATCTCATCCGGGACTCCGAACAACATTCGGGTTACTGCATATACATATCCCTACAACCCTAGCGTCACCGAACCTTAAGTGTGTAGACCCTACGGGTTCGGGAGACATGTAGACATGACCGAGATCGCTCTCCGGTCAATAACCAACAGCGGGATCTGGATACCCATGTTGGATCCCACATGCTCCTCGATGATCTCATCGGATGAACCATGATGTCGAGGATTCAAGCAACCCCGTATACAATTCCCTTTGTCAATCGGTATGTTACTTGCCCGAGATCCGATCGTCGGTATCCCAATACCTCGTTCAATCTCATTACCGGCAAGTCACTTTACTCGTACCGTAATGCATGATCCCGTGACCAGACACTTGGTCACTTTGATCTCATTATGATGATGCATTACCGAGTGGGCCCAGTGATACCTCTCCGTCATACGGAGTGACAAATCCCAGTCTTGATCCGTGTCAACCCAACAGACACTTTCGGAGATACCCGTAGTATACCTTTATAGTCACCCAGTTACGTTGTGACGTTTGGTACACCCAAAGCACTCCTACGGTATCCGGGAGTTACACGATCTCATGGTCTAAGGAAAAGATACTTGACATTGGAAAACTCTAGCAAATGAACTATACGATCTTATGCTATGTTTAGGATTGGGTCTTGTCCATCACATCATTCTCCTAATGATGTGATCCCGTTATCAATGACATCCAATGTCCATAGTCAGGAAACCATGACTATCTGTTGATCAACGAGCTAGTCAACTAGAGGCTTACTAGGGACATGTTGGTGTCTATTATTCACACATGTATTACGATTTCCAGATAACACAATTATAGCATGAATAAAAGACAATTATCACGCACAAGGAAATATAATAATAATGCTTTTATTATTGCCTCTAGGGCATAGGGGGCCCACGAGGGTGGAGGGCGCGCCTGGGGGGGGGGGGGTAGGCGCGCCCCCTACCTTGTGGCCTCCTCTCTTGTGCCTTGACGTAGGGTCCAAGTCTCCTAGGTCTTATTCGTTGTGAAAATCACGTTCCCGAAGGTTTCATTCCGTTTGGACTCCGTTTGATATTCCTTTTCTTCGAAACCCTAAAACAGGCAAAAAACATCAATTCTGGGCTAGGCCTCTGGTTAATAGGTTAGTCCCAAAAATAATATAAAAGTGGATAATAAAGCTCAATAATGTCCAAAACAGTAGATAATATAGCATGGAGCAATCAAAAATTATAGATACGTTGGAGACATATCAGGCGCCTGGAGGTCGAACCGCAGGGGCCGGAGACGTGGGGAAAAAGATTCTGTCGGCGACCTTTGTCCATCCAGAAGTGTCAGATGCTTTGCTGGTGGCGCTACGAGATGCCTCCATTGTTGATGAACACCATGCCCTGATGGGCGTGGTGATTAAGAAAATTCAGTTGACCGAGAATGGACTGAACGAAGCCTGTATCAGCCTTATAAAAGGCTTTGAGGTATGTTATATGATTCATCGAAGAGTGTCATAGTATAGATAGTAGCCCCTGATACATTGTTCGGTGAAAGAAAGAACCAGACAGGGGATCAAATTCATGATCTCAGGAAGACTTACTAAATGACACTGATTTCTCTCCTGTTTTGAGCAGATACCTGTAGCGGCTGCTGCCTCTCATACTGCGGAGATCGCCGGACAGAATCAAAGTCTGGCGTGGGCCGAAGAAGAAATTGGCCAATTGCAAATGCAGTTGAGGGATAAGCAAGATATGCACCATTATTATGTGTATTTATTGCGAGATAAATGTTCGGTATGAAATGAGCCGCATAATTTGTGCTAGGAGTTATGACCGAAGTCGAGGCCCTCAAAAGGGTCGTTGCCCAGGCCGAGAAAAAGGCGGCCATGGAGTGGACTCTTGATGAGAAACACGAGGCTAGAGTTATTAAAGCTGAGCAGGAGATGCAAGGGGCCGTAAGTAAATGCGAGGCCTTGGAGCAGAGTTTAACGGAGAAAGAGTCCGAACTCACCAAGGCGCGCCAAGCTACAAGCGACGCCCAGGGGGAAACCCAAAGCGCGCTGCAGGGGATCCAAGAGGCGAGGCAGATTGCGGCAGGTAAGTTTTTCCCATGTAAAGAAAATATTTGAAGGGAAAACTATGTTACTGATTGTGAATCTAGACTTCTCAGGTGTATTTGCCGAGCTGCCGCACAGTATATCAGATGCCGCTCACTTCTACCGAGCCGAAGGAGGGAGCACCACCGACAAGCTTTTTTGGTCTCAGTATTTGGCACCAAATTATCCGATGCCTTTTGCCGATCAACTGAAAGAGCTGATCGAACTGCATAAGGCGGCGGAACTAGCCACGAAAGATGTGGTTATCCAGCTATGGCCTGCCGAACCGATTCCAAGCAGCTACTTTGGGCTCGTAAGGCGGCTGATAAGCGCTTGCCCTTGACTTGACGTCATCAAGCGGTCAGTCTGTATAGAAGGAGCGCGAATGGCCTTCTCCCTTGCAAAGGTGAACTGGGGGAAGATGGATGCTGAAAAGAT
Organism: Triticum urartu; assembly: GCF_056163025.1. Lineage (NCBI taxonomy): Eukaryota > Viridiplantae > Streptophyta > Magnoliopsida > Poales > Poaceae > Triticum > Triticum urartu. Next base: position 426,253,085 of record NC_141873.1, on the reverse strand, counting down.
GGTGACCGAAGGACCGCCGGAGGGGAAGGATCACCGCAAGCCCGAATCATATTATAAGAGTGTCCTGAAAGGATCCTACCTTGCGGCGGAGCTATGTACCAAGGACATTGTATTTCCCTGAATGCGGATCATATTATCCGTTGTAATGTTTAAACAAGGTCGTTGATATGTCGACTATTATATAAAAGTTTACCCTCCTGTGCGGCCGTTTGTATATTAAGGTTGAGAGTTGGCTAGTCGTCGGCTTCTGCCCCCACATAAGGAGTACCGGGGTGTTCGGGATAAACCTGAGCACTCTTTATCCCAGTTTTGGGTCCTCCAAGGGAGGTGCTCAGCACAACGAACCAGGCAATCAGACTATAGGGCTTTATCACTCTCACTTAGCCAGAGGAGCTTTAGTATTGTCGGCGCAGCCCCTTGTGTTTGGAAGACCGTACTAGGGGCTCTATAAGCGCCTGATCGGGAAAAAACCCGATCCGTCGCACGCTGCATTGGTTATGGCATTGTGCGGGAGAAATCCTTAAAGATTTTGTGACCGCTCGAACAGCTGACCAGCTCTCGCCATATCATGACAATCAGTTTTTGGCTTTCTCTACTGAGGTTCTTGTCTGAAAGAACCGGGACACAATCATAGTAGTTCTCCTAGTGCTACCTTAGCCGATATAGCGGAACGTAAGGTACCAAAACATAGGAGCCGGGCAAACCCAACTATTGACCCAAGACATGATTCGGAGCTGATGCATATAATGCTATAAGTTAGGGGTGCTGAACTTCCGTGAAGGTGTTCGGACTTTTATTGCCGTGTTACAGGGAAGACGAAGCCCCTGGCATATATAGGGCATACCGCTGTGTATGGATGCCATTTGACAAAATGATTTTGATAAGAAATAACCAACAGGTAAACATCATATGAATCCACATGTTGTATAAATAATACGTCTATGCGTATGGTACAAGTAATGTGATAAATAATAAAAAAAGGAGTTGTGATAGCAGAACCTGCTGTGACCAGGGGAAAAGGTTGAGTGCGGGTTCGTATTGTGCCCGGATGGTCGCTGCAGGAAATGTCTAAGGATACCCAGGCGCGTTCGAGCTGCCTCTGTGGAGTCCATCCTGGTTGGTGCGAAGGTGGACCTGTGAAGGAAATATAAGAAATGTTTTGCGTGCCGGAGGGCGGTTGAGCCGCTGAGTTTGGCCTGTCGTGGCCTTCGCCAGAGTGTGTAATTGAACCCTGGACGAGCCATAGTATCCTTCCGTGAAGTAGTTCGGAGCCCCTTGACGGTGTCCGGGAGCCTAGGTGTCGACTCGAGGTTCAGCTGCGAGGTGCTGCTTGGTGTTCCTACTGCTAAGGTAGTGATGTATTTGTTGGCGTCGAAAGAAAATTCAGCCTTGCCATGATCTGTGATGATGCCGCGTGGATCGGGCATTGTGAGCTTACGGTAGGCACCATGTGGTACCGCATTGAATCGAGCAAAAGCGGTTCGCCCGAGCAGTGCTTGATAGTTACTCCATATCTGGTATGATGTCTCTAAAAGTGGCTTTAGTGGCCTTGATCCCTGACTGATCGATGCCCATCTTGCGCACTGTATCCTGGTAAAGCAGGTTTAAACTGCTACTCCGTCCATAAGGACTCGAGTGAGGTGGAACCCATCTACTATTGGGTCAAGGATTAGTGTGGCAGGATTACCCCAATTGGCTTTAACCGGATGATCCATGCGGTTGAAGGTGACCGGCCCTAGCTTACATCAACTGGGCCGGTTGGGTGGTATTTACCACATTCACCGATTGAGTATGGGGGGGGATTTCTTTTACCCTCCCATGTTCGGAAACTGGGCTCTTCGTTGCTATCGTTGCTTTGAGACCCCTCTTCGTGTTTGGCGCCTGCCTTGCCGGCTTGTTTGAAGACCCAGCATTCTCTGTTGGTATGGGTGGCTGGCGTTTCTGGGGTGCCATGAATTTGGCATTGGCAAGCGAGTATGCGGTCCCGACTGGATGGACCCAGATTTGTATTTTTGTGGGGCCCTTTCCGCTGACCGGGCTTTGAGACACTGGACCCGGCATTAACTGCCGTATTATTGGTTTTATCACCATATTTGCGGTGCTTGTGTTTGTTGCGTCGTGATTTGCCATTGGCATCTTTGTTATCCGGAGTGCCCGGATTCCTGGATGTGTTGTTGCTGCGAGCCAGCCAGCTATCCTCGCCCGCGCAAAAGCGGGTCATGAGTGTTGTGAGGGCTGCCATGGACTTCGGCTTCTCCTGGCCGAGGTGTCGGGCAAGCCACTCGTCGTGGATGTTATGCTTGAATGCCGCTAAGGCCTCTGCATCCGGACAATCGACAATTTGGTTTTTCTTTGTTAGGAATCATGTCCAGAATTGCCTGGCCGATTCCCCAGGGTGCTGAGTTATATGGCCCAAGTCATTAGCGTCTGGTGGTCGCACATAAGGGCCCTGGAAGTTGTCAAGGAATGTGTCTTCCAGATCCTCCCAACTGCCGATGGAGTCTGCTGGCAAGCTATTCAGCCAATGCCGAGATGGTCCTTTGAGTTTTAGTGGGAGGTACTTGATGGCATGTAGATCATCACCGCGAGCCATGTGGATGTGAAGGAGGAAATCCTCAATCCATACAGCGGCATCTGTTGTACCATCATATGATTCGATATTTACGGGTTTGAAACCCTCCGGGAATTCGTGATCCATAACTTCATCCATGAAGCATAGGGGGTGTGCGGCGCCTTTGTGCCGGGCTATATCATGACGCAGTTCATATGAGTCTTGTCTGCTGTATTTGGCCCGGCCGGTGTATCCGGCGCGACGATCGTCGTCCCGCGTTGGCACACGCGCCCGTGACCCATATATTAACCTTGCGAGTTTTGCCCTGCTGTCCCTTATGTCTCGCAGGTCCCGTGTGTTGCCCCGAGCCTTGGTATTTTTGATTGAGTGGCGGTGGGGTGCAGGCTGAACTTCAGGCTAAAACGCCTCTTTGGCTCGGCCATGTAGTGCCGGTCAGCTGCATCGCACACTGGTGCATGGGGTTTCAATGCTTCCTCCTCGAGGTGAGGTAGCAACCTGCGTTTTGGGTAACTCTTGGAGGGGCGCTCGAGTTCGTATTCCTCAGCCGTAAGGACTTCGGTCCATCTGTCTACTAGCAAGTCTTGATCAGCTTGAAGTTGTTGTTGCTTTTTCTTCAGGCTATTTGATGTGGCCATAAGCCGGGTCCTCAGGCACGATAAATTCTTTGTCGCCGAGGCTCGCCTCGTCTTCGGAGAGAGGCATGTAATTGTCCTCTTCTGGTTCTCCATCTGCTGCCTGCTCTGGAGGGCTGGCTTGTTCATCCTCCGGCTCTACATCGTGCTGGAGGGGATTGTGATTGTCTTTGGCACTATTTGGAGTGTTATTATCTCCTGTGCCGGTATCACTACTTTTGCTGTGGCGGGACTCAGAGCGGCACCGCTGACGTCGATGCTTGGGTTGCTTCTTGGAGGGGCCATCCTCCACTGTCTCATTGCCATTGCCTTTTTTAGGGGTGTCCACCATATATATGTCGTATGATGATGTAGCGGTCCAGCGCCCCGTGGGCGGTGGTTCCTGCTCGTCTCCTGCATCGTCGTCCATACCGTCGATGTCTTCGGAGTCGAAGTCAAGCATGTCGGTTAAATTGTCGATAGGGGCTACTAAGTGGTGGTGGGTGGGTAGGGAATTTCTTCGTCGTCTGCATCCCATTCTAGCCGGACATAGTTCGGCCAAGGTTCTCTTGACAGGGAGAGGGACCTCAATGAATTTAGCACATTGCCGAAGGGCGAGTGCTGAAAGATATCCGTGGAGGTGAACTCCATGATCGGCGCCCAGTCGGATTTGACGGGCACGGATGTAGGCGGCTCGGAGTCCATGGTCGGAGGTGAATCCAGTGGTTCGGCGACACAGCTCTTGTAAGAGGTGAAGTCAGTATCCGGATCTATCGCCACTGAGAGTGTGGCCTCCATGGCGGGGTCTATCCCTCTGCTCTCGGATGGCATGATTTGCTCCGGATTGACGGCCCGAGTAGTTGTAGATGCGATCTCCCGAACACTGTCCGATGGCAGAGTTACGTCGTGCTCGTCGTGACTGTGCAGCGCACCTGACACGGGCTCGAATCCGTCGAAGATCAAGTCTCCGTGGATGTCGGTAGTGTAGTTTAAGTTTCCGAATCTGACCTGATGGCCAGGGGCGTAGCTCTCGATCTGCTCCAGATGGCCAAGCGAATTGGCCCGTAGTGCGAAGCCGCTGAATACAAAGATCTGTCCAGGGAGGAAGACCTCACCCTGGACCGCATCGCTACCGATGATCGAAGGAGCCATCAAGCCTTATGGTGACGACACAGTGGAACTCTCAATGAAAGCACCAATGTCGGTGTCAAAACCGGCGGATCTCGGGTAGGGGCTCCTGAACTGTGTGTCTAAGGCGGATGGTAACAGGAGGCAGGGGACATGATGTTTACCCAGGTTCGGGCCCTCTTGATGGAGGTAATACCCTACGTCATGCTTGATTGTTCTTGATGATATGAGTATTACAAGAGTTGATCTACCACGAGATCGGAGAGGCTAAGCCCTAGAAGCTAGCCTATGGTATGATTGTATGTTGTCCTACGGACTAAACCCTCCAGTTTATATAGACACCGGAGGGGGCTAGGGTTACACAGAGTCGGTTACAAGGGAGGAGATCTACATATCTGTATTGCCTAGCTTGCCTTCCACGCCAAGGAGAGTCCCATCCGGACACGGGACGGAGTCTTCAATCTTGTATATTCATAGTCCAACAGTCCGGTCAAAGGATATAGTTTGGCTGTCCGCAGACCCCCTAATCCAGGACTCCCTCAGCCGCCCCCACGACATTTATGACCCGCTTTTGCGCGGGAGAGGATAGTTGGCTGGCTCGCAGTACAAACACAGCCAATGAAGCAGGCCCCTCCAAGGCCAAAAACAGCACTAGCAAGCTCCGGCGCAACAGACACAAACGCCGAAGCAATGGCGATAACACCGACGACACTGCAATTCACGCCGGATTCAGTGGCTCCAAGTCCGGCCAGCGAAAGAAGCCCTATAAAAGGAACGACAGAGGACCATTGAGCTTGAATCGCATACTTGATCGCCCGTGCCAGATACATGGCATCCCAAACAAATCGGCCAACCATACTAACAGAGATTGTCGGGTCTTTAAGCAAGCCAGCAAGGTAAACGGCGAAAACAGGGTAGGGGAATCATAGAGCGAGGACGAAGACGAGGAGCCCCGACAGCCAAACACTGGGGGGGGGGCATAAGAAATTCCCGCCTCAAGTCAAAACAGTGAATATGATATATGCTACACACATCCCCAAAAGGGAGCGCAAGCGCGCACTCAAGGACGTTTATGCGGTAGAGCCAGTCGCCCCAAAATTCAACCCATGGTCGTCATTCCCAATCACCTTTGATCGTCGTGATCATCCAACTAGCATCCTTCATGGCGGTTCGGCCGCATTGGTACTCGACCCAATCATCGACGGATTTCGCATGACACAAGTCCTAATGGACGGTGGTAGTAGCCTCAACCTGCTCTATCAGGATACAGTACGCAAAATGGGCATTAATCCCTCACGAATCAAGCCCACGATAAGTACCTTTAAAGGAGTTATACCAGGCGTAGAGGCTCGTTGTGCGGGCTCAATCACGCTGGAGGTGGTCTTCGGTTCCCTGGATAACTTCCGAAGCGAAGAGCTAATCTTCGATATCGTCCCCTTCCGCAGCGGCTACCACACACTGCTTGGACGAACCACGTTCGCTAGATTCAACGCGGTGCCACATTATGCTTATCTCAAGCTCAAGATGCCCGGTCCACGCGGCATCATTACAGTAAATGGAAACACGGAACGTTCCCTCCGTACACAGAAGCATATCGCCGCCCTAGCAGCGGAAATATAGAGCGGCCTTCTCAAGCGGCACCATAATCCGGCCGCCGAGCCCCTGGACATCGTTAAGAAGGTACGGACTACACTGCAACAGGGCAACTCGGTTCGTCAAGAGCTGAATTAGTAAATTCGGCCACCGACCCAGCCCCGATGAGGAAATGGCATCCGTACCGCGCATACATAACTACGCACTCAAAACCCCGTGGGTACGGACGGAGGCATAACTCGCTCGCGATCCACAGTGCGGCTTGACTGACCCTGGGATTCACACGCCTTTATTTTTCTTTTTATCACGGTTTTTTTCTCTTTTCGAGGTCTATGCGGAAGACCCATTTGCAGAACACACCAAGGAGGCAAGGAGCTCTGGCATACAAGGGAATCCCCAGGTGGTCTCTACTAAATGATTGCCATACCTGTTTTATATACCCGCACGCAGCTCGCCCTTGGTTGCGGCATGTTAAATAGCTTTACTTGCTTATCGCATTATGATACGTCTCCAACGTATCTATAATTTTTGATTGCTCCATGCTATTATATTATCTATTTTGGATGTTAATGGGCTTTATTTTACACTTTTATATCATTTTTGGGACTAACCTACTAACCAGAGGCCCAGCCCAAATTGCTGTTTTTTGCCTATTTTAGGGTTTCGAAGAAAAGGAATATCAAACGGAGTCCAAATGGAATGAAACCTTCGGGAATGTGATTTTCTCAACTAACATGATCCTGGAGACTTGGAGTATGCATCAAGAAACAACGGAGGAAGGCACGAGGCAGGGGGGCGCCTACCCCCTGGGCGCGCCCTCCACCCTCGTGGGCCCTCCGTTGCTCCACCGACGTACTTCTTCCTCCTATATATATCCACGTACCCCCCAAACATCCAGGAGCACCACGAAAACCTAATTCCACTGCCGCAACCTTCTGTACCCGAGAGATCCCATCTTGGGGCCTTTTCCGGAGCTCCACCGGAGGGGGCATCGATCATGGAGGGCCTCTACATCAACTCCATGGCCTCTCCGGTGATGTGTGAGTCGTTTACTTCAGACCTACGGGTCCATAGTTATTAGCTAGATGGCTTCTTCTCTCTCTTTGGATCTCAATACAAAGTTCTCCTCGATCTTCTTGGAGATCTATTCGATGTAATCTTCTTTTGCGGTGTGTTTGTCGAGATCCGATGAATTGTGGGTTTATGATCCAGATTATCTATGAACAATATTTGATTCTTCTCTGAATTCTTTTATGTATGATTGGTTTATCTTTGCAAGTCTCTTCGAATTATCAGTTTGGTTTGGCCTACTAGATTAATCTTTCTTGCAATGGGAGAAGTGCTTAGCTTTGGGTTCAATCTTGCGGTGTTCGATCCCAGTGTCAGAAAGGGAGCCGATACGTATTCTATTGTTGCCATCGAGGATAAAAAGACGGGGTTTATATCATATTGCATGAGTTTATCCCTCTACATCATGTCATCTTACTTAAAGCATTACTCTATTCTCTTGAACTTAATACTCTAGATGCATGCTGGATAGCAGTCGATGTGTGGAGTAATAGTATTAGATGTAGAATCATTTTGGTCTACTTGTCTCGGACGTGATGCCTATATACATGATCATACCTAGATATTCTCATAACTATGCTCAATTCTATCAATTGCTCTACAGTAATTCGTTTACCCACCATAATACTTATGCTCTTGAGAGAAGCCACTAGTGAAACCTGTGGCCCCCGGGTTTATCTTCTATCATATTAATATTCCAATACTTAGTTATTTCTATTGCGAATTCTTGGTCTTCGGGCAGCGGAGCCGGACAGTTAATCCCCTCCTCTATCTTGATCCAGGCCTAAAAACACGGGTAGGAAAGCTTAGGCTTTTTCTCAAAATATGCTATTAAAGGGTACACCTTAAAAACATTAAAAGAACTTACCGGGTTAGCCTGGCGTTTTAAGCTAAGCCCGCGATCTTCGGTCGTGGGCGGTGGCGTCTCGCCGGCCTTGAAGAGCACTTTCCAGATTTGTTCGTGCGTCGTGCCGAAGAGCTCTAGTAGCGTCTGGTGCTTGGCCGGATCGTACTCCCACAGATAGCAAGCCCGGCGTTGGCACGGAAGGACCCGACAAATGAGCATGACCCGGACCACATTGACGAGCTTGATCTTCCTATCTATCATGTTCTAGACGCACGTCTGGAGCCCAGTCAGCTCGTCCGAGGGACCCCAGGTTAGGCCCCTCTCTTGCCAGGAGGCGAGCCGCATCGGGATTCCAGATCTGAATTCGAGGGCCGCCACCCAGTTGGCGTCGCGCGGCTTGGTGATATAGAACCACCCCAATTACCACCCTTTCACCATCTCCACTAACGAGCCTTCGGTCCAGGTAACGTTGGGCATCTTGCCCACCATGGCGCCTCTGCACTCTGCTTGTTGTCCGCTCACCACCTTCGGCTTCACATTAAAGGTCTTTAGTCATAGGCCGATGTGAGGCGGGATGCGGAGAAAGGCCTCGCACATGACAATGAATGCCATGATGTTGAGGATGAAGTTGGGAGCTAGGTCATGGAAGTCTAGCCCGTAGTAAAACATCTGTCCACAGATGAAGGGGTGAAGAGGGAAGCCCAGCCCGCGGACAAAATGTGTGAGAAACACAACCCTCTCGTGGGGCTCTCGAGTAGAGACGATATGTCCCTTGGCCGAGAGTTGGTGAGCGATCCCCTTGGCCAGATATCCGGCCTCCCGGAGCGCCTTGATATCCTTCTTCTTGATGGAGGAGGCCATCCACTTACCCCCGGCTCCGAATCCGGACATCTTTGGAGTGCTTTCTCGGACGAGTGAGTGTGACGCCCCGAGACCGATGTGCCAGGTGTCCTCCAGTTATTCGCTGTTCTTTCCTTGTCATTGCTTGCGTGTCATGCATTGCATATCATGTCATCATGTGCATTTCATTTGCATACATGTTCGTCTCATGCATCTGAGCATTTTCCCCGTTGTCCGTTTTGCAATCCGGCGCTCCTATGTCACCTGGTGTTCCCTTTTACCTCTTTTCATGTGCGGGTGTTAAACGTTTTCGGATTGGACCGAGATTTGTCATGCGTCCTTGGTTTACTACCGATAGACCGCCTGTCAAGTTTTGTGCCATTTGGACTTCGTTTGATACTCCAACGGTTAACCGAGGGTCCGAAAAGGCCTCGTGTGTGTTGCAGCCCACCCCTCCAAAGTGGCCCAAAACCCACCTAAACCTCCTCCATCATCTCGGTCGTTCGATCACGATCGCGTGGCCGAAAACCGCACCTCATTTGGACTCTCCTAGCTCCCTCTACCTATAAATATGTGGCCTTCCCCGAAATTCCGCGCAGTCTAACCCTAGCCTTCCTCTACCTCGCGCCACCGGACAAAACTCCCACCGCACCGGACATGTCCGCCGCCCCGCAGCCACCTCCCTCCAGCCAATCGGATCATGCCACGTTGCCCCGCCGCCGCTCCCCGCCACTCCGCGCGCGCCACCTGTCGCCCCACTTCGCCCCGCGCCCGCCGGCCCGCGGAACCTAGATCGAGCCCGCGCGGGCCCAACTCATCGCCGCCGCGCACCGGGTGCCCGAGGCGTCCGGCTCCTCACAGCCGAGCCCCGCTGCCTAGCGCCTCCCCGCTGGCGACCATCGCCGCCCGCGCCTCCTTGCCTGCCGCGCCGCCAGCCTCTCGCCAGCGCCGCCCCGCGCCGCCTCCCTCGCCGGCGGCCACCACCTCGCCAGCGACCACCGCGTCTCGCCGCGCCGCCCTCCGCCGCACCTCCTCCGGCCCCGGCGACCTCTACTCCGGTGAGCCCTAGCCGCGCCAACCATCTTCTTCCTCTGTTCCGGCGAGGAACTCTGGCGGTGCCTCAATCCGTGTGCAAACCGGATCTGGATCTGGAGTTTTCCTCGGGTTGACTTTTTCCCTCCGAACCCTAATCTTTTGCATATTTCATCGCATCATAACTCTGTATCTGTAGCTCCGATTCATGCGTGTAGCATATCAAAATGTTTGCCTCGACGAGTACATCATTTCATCTCATTGCATCATTTTCATTTGAGCTCATTTTGATGCTGAAAATACTATTGGAAGAGGGCTATGTGAGTAATTTGGCAGATCTGTTTTAGCAAATGACATTTTGTCATTTTTGCCATGATTAATGTGTGCATGCTATGATGTTGAGCTCTACATGTGTTTTGTTATATGCCATGCCACCCTTACAGGGGTGTATGCCATGTATTTTTGTGATATTTGTGGTGACTAGCACAAGCTTGCAAAGTAGCGTAATCGTTAACGCTGATTTCAGGGACTTTGAATTTCACTAAGTCATTGTCCTGATTTTGTCGTTATGCCATATGTTCATGTTGTTTCCTAGTAATCCGTGCCTCTTTTGAGGATGATCAGTAAGGAAGTTTTGTTAAAATTGTGGTGCTCTATCCATCCATGTATTTTTTTGCATTTATGGAGCACCCTAGATTGGGTCAATCGAGCTCTACTTTTGCTATTTCGTGAATCCTGGCAGATTGTTGACTTGTTAGCGATTTTGCCGAGGATGTTGCTATTGATCCATGCATGCTATGTTGTTGTTCTTGCCATATCTAGCTCCTATGCCATGTCTTCTTGATGGGTGTATTCTTAGTTTGTCATGCCATGCTTTGTAGTTTGTGCATCGAGCTCGTAAACATGCCTACTCGTTAACTGTTTTGCATGCTCCAGTTTTTCACTAAGTCTGAAACCTGTTATCATTTGCACTTTTGCCATGCTTTTTTGAGCCTGTTAATGGATGAATTAGCCATAGCTCAGTGTTCATATTTTGTCAAGCATCATGAGTGGATCCCTTCCATGTATTTTGTTGTCATGTTTGAGTGCTGTAGCATATTTATCTTGATGCATTTAGATGACTACTTGCTGATTATCGCAGACCGGTGCCATATTTGTTTTGCTTGCCATTTCCAAACCATGCATCCGATTCCGGTGATCTTTATATCGATTTCTACCGAAATCATCTCACCTTTCCAGTGGCACTCTTGGTTTTCCAAGTTGAGGCCAGGTCCAATCATTCCTTTGCAAATCATGCATATGCATTGCATACCGCATCCCGCATATCATACCTTGTTCATGTGTGGTTTGTTTACTATGTTGTGTGCTTCTTTCCGGTGTTGCTTCTTCGGGTTGGTTCCGTTAATGTCGCGTTTGTGAGGACCCGTTCATCTTCGTCCGTTTGTCTTGTTCATGGACTCGTTCTTCTTCCTTGCGGGATTTCAGGCAAGATGACCATACCCTCGAAATCACTTCTATCTTTGCTTGCTAGTTGCTCGCTCTTTTGCTATGCCTATGCTGCGATACCTACCACTTGCTTATCATGCCTCCCATATTCTTAACCCAAGCCTCTAACCGACCTTGTCCTAGCAAACCATTGTTTGACTATGTTACCGCTTTGCTCAGCCCCTCTTATAGCGTTGTTAGTTGCAGGTGAAGATTGGAGCTTGTTCCATGTTTGGAACATGGACATTTTGTTGGGATATCACTATATCTCTTATTTAATTAATGCATCTATATACTTGGTAAAGGGTGAAAGGCTCGGCCTTATGCCTGGTGTTTTGTTCCACTCTTGCCGCCCTAGTTTCCGTCATATCGGTGTTATGTTCCCGGATTTTGCGTTCCTTACGCGGTTGGGTTATAATGGGAACCCCTTGACAGTTCGCTTTGAATAAAACTCCTCCAGCAAGGCCCAACCTTGGTTTTACCATTTGCCACCTAGCCTTTTTTCCCTTGGGTTAGGCCAGCCCAAGGGTCATCTTTATTTTTAACCCCCCGGGCCAGTGCTTGTCTAAGTGTTGGTCCGAAATGGGCAGCCTGCGGGGCCACCTCGGGGAAACTTGAGGGTTGGTTTTACTCGTAGCTTGACCTATCCGGTGTTGCCCTGAGAACGAGATATGTGTAGCTCCCATCAGGATGTCGGCGCATCGGGCGGCTTTGCTGGACTTGTTTTACCATTGTCGAGGATGTCTTGTAACCGGGATTCCGAGCCTGATCGGGTCTTCCCGCTAGAAGGAATATCCTTCGTTGACCGTGAGAGCTTGTGATGGGCTAAGTTGGGACACCCCTGCAGGGATTTGAACTTTCGAAAGCCGAGCCCGCGGTTATGGGCAGATGGGAATTTGTTAATGTCCGGTTGTAGAAAACCTGAAGTTGATCCTAATTAAAATACATCAACCGCGTGAGTAACCGTGATGGTCTCTTTCCGGCGGAGTCCGGGAAGTGAACACGATGTTGGAGTTATGCTTGACGTAGGTTGTTCTAAGATCACTTCTTGATCATAGTTTCTCGATCGTTCTTTGCCTTCTCTTCTCGCTCTCATTTGCGTATGTTTAGCCACCATATATGCTAGTCGCTTGCTGCAGCTCCACCTCATACCTTTTACCTTGCCCATAAGCTTAAATAGTCTTGATCGCGAGGGTGTGAGATTGCTGAGTCCCCGTGACTCACAGATACTTCCAAACCAGCTTGCAGGTGCCGTTGAACCATGCGGATGACGCGACCAAGCTCAAGGAGGACCTCGATGAAGATCTTGTCCTTTGTGTTGTTTCGTTCTAGTTGATCAGTAGTGGAGCCCAGTTGGGGTCGATCGGGGATCTGTGTAGCTTTTGGGGTAGTCTTCTTTTATTTTGGCTCCGTAGTCGGGCCTTGATTGTAACTGGTTGATGTAATGCTTTATTCAAGTAATTGTGTGAAGTGGCTATTGTAAGCCAACTATGTATCTCTTTCCCTTATGTATTACATGGGTTGTGTGAAGATTACCTCACTTGCAACATTGCTTTCAATGCGGTTATGCCTCTAAGTCGTGCTTCGACACGTGGGAGATATAGCTGCATTGAGGGCGTTACAAGTTGTTAATCAGAGCCTTCCCCAACCTTAGGAGCCCCCTGCTTGATCGAATAGCTGGCGTTATTGAGTCTAGAAATGTTTTGAGTCATTTAGGATTATATATATCGGAGAGTTAGGAATTCTTTTTACTCTTCAGTCCCTTCGTCGTTCTGGTGAGGCATCCTGACGTAGAGTTTTGACTCTTCTCTTCTCAAATTTCACTAAAATTTTTTTTAGGATCACGCGGGTATCTTGGAATCGTTCCGATGGTTTTGTGACGAGAACATTGTTCTTGGTGCCTCCTGTCATTTAGGGGTTGTGGCAGTGTCCCGGGGAGTTGAGCTCCGAGGTGTTGTCGTCACAATTTTATCGTTGCAGTTCTGGAATACCTGAGATTAGTTTCGCCGACATCGAAAATCTCTTTTATGCAGTTGTTGGTGAGATAACCTCGACGCCACCCAGTACTAGGGAGGGAGTTTGGTAGTATTGCCATAACTCGTATAACGGATGCTTTTTGAAGGTTGAGGTAAATGATTTCCGAAGGTTTCTTGGTTATGTGTTGAAGGATGGATACAACTGGTTGTAGGATTTGCTAGTTTTGGGTGAGATATTATGCTTTCCCTGTATCCCCAACACCTGATTGCATAACTGGAAAATTTCGGGAGTTTATAAGTGGGAATTCAAGTAGCTCTTAGGATATCTTTCCGACGGATGTATGATATGAAATTGGGGTTCAACGTCTAGTGGTCTGCCTATTCACGGTTGGTTTTATAGTGGTCTCGTTGTGTCTTAAAGAGTCCTTGGCTATGCCGACTCGGGGACGCTTCGTATGTCATGTGCACTGCCTTGTACATGATGGTGCTGTACAATCGAGCCCTTGTAGGCCCCACCACAAAAACTTCGGACGAAATCTCTATCATATGTTTGTTCCGGCTTATTTTGCAAGCCAATCCTTTGTTTTGTTTTGAGTGGTGATATTCGAGTTGCTTCGAAGTCAAATGTTGATTCCATACCTTCCCCAAATGGTGTTCTCATACTCCGATGTGAATACCAATCCTTCTTGATCATCAAGATTGTTTTGTCAACCCTTTTTAACCAGTGTGCTTCTCTTCAAGTGGATCCGATCATTTCAACATCCGCAAGATCAATTATTAGTTCTTCTCAATGGTGTTTGTTTCATTCGTCCCAAGTTGCCTTTGTTTTCCCACCCACCCACCCTTTTTCTTCAAGGACTCAAATATCTTAATCAAGTATCCATCTTATTGATGCGAGGCCTCTTCATTCCTTTTCCATCAATGTTCTTATCCAGTGATTCTCATGAAGATCCTAATGGAGCCTCAAGTTCATCATTATGCGTTCTTTTTCTTCTTCGGTGGTTTCAAGTCAAACTTTGTTCATCATATTCTTTTCCTTGTTTCAAATGTTTTTCTCGTGCCGGTGCACCTCTTAATCATCCACTTCTCGCCATTCATTTGTTCCGGAGTGCTGAAGATATCTCAGAAGGCTCGTCTTGTCATTCAAGATCCATTCAAGCTATTTCGGGGTTGTTATCTCAGTCAAGCCATTTAAATGAACCGGTGAAATATCTTTCAAATAATCGTTTCAACGGTGTTTATTTTGAGTGGGCCCTAACCCACAGGTCTTTTTCCAGGATCTTACCTGACTTTTCTAATTCTCCCGGAGATATCCATAAAATTCTTTTTGAAGTTTGACATAAGAATGAATTATCATAACTCTTATGTATTTCTCCAAGATCTTTCAAAATTCTTTTCATCGTTGGCTCAACCTTTCTATTCTTCATTCTGGTGTGCCTCAATAATTCTTGGTGGTGTTTCTCGTTGGCATTCTCATCATTTGAAGACTGAAGAAGAGTTCTACCTCCATATCTTCTCCGTTCTCTTAGAGATTCGTGGTTCTAGTTCGAGGCCATCCTCTCATAATTGTTTGATTGTGAGAATTCTTTTCACCTATCCGGAGCAATTCAAGATTCTTCTCAGTTTTCAGCTATTGTTCTCAAAATCTTACCGATGCATCATTCAAGTATTCTCTTGTCAGCTCGTGACCTCTTTGTTCTTATGTATCTAAATCCTAGCAAACATTTTCATTCACTTGCTAATTCTTCCCGGTGTTTCTTTATCTTTTCTTCGTTCATTTTCAATTCTTACCTGGTGATTCATCCCTTACTTCGTTTATTTTAATTCTAATGGTGGTTCATGCAAGAGTTCTCGTCATTCGTTATCGTATATATTCATTCGTTCTTCTCAATCCTACCGGTAACTTGTTGAAGACGTTCTCAAGTTTATGTTATATCTCTCTTAATCTTTTCCACGAGAATAAGTAATATGTCAAATCTGTTGATTGTCATCAATTTAATTGATGAAGGATAAGCATAATGTAATTCTTATTCTTGTTTCATCGAGTAAATTCAATTCCTTATTCCGGAGCCTCATCAAAACTCTCGGTTTCACTTGTTTAATGTTTCTTTCCGGAGCTCAAAGTTATTTCAATTATATCATTCCAAAGATCTATCTAATCATTGCAAGGATTCACCTTGTGTTTTCAACTTCTCTTTCTTATCGTTATCCTTTTATTACCGGAGTTCTCACGAAGTTTCTACGTGATGGTTCATCAAGGATTCAATTCCTTTTCGAAGTGTTCATCGAGATTCTTTTCAGAGGAGCTCAAGAATTCTTCATATTGCAATCCGGAGTGCAAGTCTTTCTACCGTATCATTGGAGGTGGTATTATGTCATTCTTGATAATTTGAGTTCATGTTTCATGGTTCACATGTTGTTAAGAATGAGATATATTAAATCCATCTATCTCGTCATTGGAGTTATCTTGGGTTCAAATTTTCATCTAAAGCCTTCCCTAAGGGTTATTGCTATTTATGGTGCGCTGAAAGGACCCAAGTTCGTCTTTTATACTCCCAGTGAATAAGTTTCTCGTCTCCTTCTTGATATCAAGCCAATCTATTGTTTTTCCGTGAGTGGTAGAATTTCACCTCAAGTTTTCTAGATGTTTTCCATAAGTCCACTTCAATCCTATCTTTTCGTTGTTGGGCTTCCAACAACTCCGTTCGACCCTTCTCCTAAAGATGTCTTTCCAAGCTCTTTTCTAGCAGAAGTTGGCATTTTCTGCTCCATTCTTTCATTTCAATTATCTATCTTCTATTCTTTCTCCCGGAGGCTTTCTGATGTTGCTTTTTCGATCATCATCTCGAGATGGTGAGTACCGTGTTCTTTTCGTGCCTATCCTTTTAACCGGAGTGTTGTGCCATTTTGCTCAAGTTCTTCACTTTATCAAGCCTTGCATATCTTTACAACCGGAGTGCTGTTCGAATTTGTTCTTCCTTGTTTCCTTTTCCTAACGGAGTGTTTTTTACTTCGTTCATCTCCGTTGTATTCTTTTCGCGTAATGGCTTAACCTCTTCAAGGTTCTTTGGTTTCATTCGTTTGTCAAGGAAGCAACTTAGTTTTACCTCTCCTCTTTCTCTTCCATTGTCCCTCCGGTGCCATTCTAGATCTCGGGACGAGATCCTCTTGTAGTGGTGGAGTGTTGTGACGCCCCGAGACCGATGTGCCAGGTGTCCTGCAGTTATTCGCTGTTGTTGCCTTGTCATTGCTTGCGTTTCATGCATTGCATATCATGTCATCATGTGCATTTCATTTGCATACATGTTCGTCTCATGCATCCGAGCATTTTCCCCGTTGTCCGTTTTGCAATCCGGCGCTCCTATGTCACCCGGTGTTCCCTTTTACCTCTTTTCATGTGCGGGTGTTAAACGTTTTCAGATTGGACCGAGATTTGTCATGTGTCCTTGGTTTACTACGGGTAGACCGCCTGTCAAGGTTCGTGCCATTTGGACTTCGTTTGATACTCCAACGGTTAACCGAGGGACCGAAAAGGCCTCGTGTGTGTTGCAGCCCAACACCCCTCCAAAGTGGCTCAAAACCCACCTAAACCTCCTCCATCATCTCGGTCGTTCAATCACGATCGCGTGGCCGAAAACCACACCTCATTTGGACTCTCCTAGCTCCCTCTACCTATAAATATGTGGCCTTCCCCGAAATCCCGCGTAGTCTAACCCTAGCCTTCCTCTACCTCGCGCCACCGGACAAAACTCCCACCGCGCCGGACATGTCCGCCGCCCCGCAGCCACCTCCCTCCAGCCAATCGGATCATTCCACGTCGCCCCGCCGCCTCTCCCCGCCACTCCGCGCGCGCCACCTATCGCCCCACTTCGCCCCGCGCCCGCCGGCCCGCGGAACCCAGATCAGGCCCGCGCGGGCCCAACTCATCACCGCCGCGCACCGGGTGCCCGAGGCGTCCGGCTCCTCGTGCCCGAGCCCCGCCGCCTAGCGCCTCCCCGTCGGCGACCATTGCCGCCCGCGCCTCCTCGCCTGCCGCGCCGCCCGCCTCTCGCCAGCACCGCCCCACGCCGCCTCCCTCATCAGCGGCCACCAACTCGCCGGCGACCACCGCGTCTCGCCGCGCCGCCCTCCGCCGCACCTCCTCCGGCCCCGGCGACCTCTACTCCGGCGAGCCCCGGCCGCGCCAACCGTCTTCTTCCTCTATTCCGGCGAGGAACTCCGGCGGTGCCTCGATCCGTGTGCAAACCGGATCTGGGTCTGGAGTTTTCCTCGGGTTGACTTTTCCCTCTGAACCCTAATCTTTTGCATATTTCATCGCATCGTAACTCTGCATCCGTAGCTCTGATTCATGCGTGTAGCATATCAAAATGTTCGTCTCGATGAGTACATCATTTCATCTCATTGAATTATTTTCATTTGAGCTCATCTTGATGCTCAAAATGCTGTTGGAAGTGCGCTATGTGAGTAATTTGGCAAATCTATTTCAGCAAATGGCATTTTGTCATTTTTGCCATGATTAATGTGTGGATGCTATGATGTTGAGCTCTACATGTGTTTTGTTATATGCCATGCCACCTTTACAGGGGTGTATGCCATGTATTTTTGTGATATTTGTGGTGACTAGCACAAGCTTGCAAAGTAGCGTAATCGTTAACGCTGATTTCAGGGACTTTGAATTTCACTAAGTCATTGTCCTGATTTTGTCGTTATGCCATATGTTCATGTTGTTTCCTAGTAATCCGTGCCTCTTTTGAGGATGATCAGTAAGGAAGTTTTGTTAAAATTGTGGTGCTCTATCCATCCATGTATTTTTTTGCATTTATGGAGCACCCTAGATTGGGTCAATCGAGCTCTACTTTTGCTATTTCGTGAATCCTGGCAGATTGTTGACTTGTTAGCGATTTTGCCGAGGATGTTGCTATTGATCCGTGCATGCTATGTTGTTGTTCTTGCCATATCTAGCTCCTATGCCATGTCTTCTTGATGGGTGTATTCTTAGTTTGTCATGCCATGCTTTGTAGTTTGTGCATCGAGCTCGTAAACATGCCTACTCGTTAACTGTTTTGCATGCTCCAGTTTTTCACTAAGTCTGAAACCTGTTATCATTTGCACTTTTGCCATGCTTTTTTGAGCCTGTTAATGGATGAATTAGCCATAGCTCAGTGTTCATATTTTGTCAAGCATCATGAGTGGATCCCTTCCATGTATTTTGTTGTCATGTTTGAGTGCTGTAGCATATTTATCTTGATGCATTTAGATGACTACTTGCTGATTATCGCAGACCGGTGCCATATTTGTTTTGCTTGCCATTTCCAAACCATGCATCCGATTCCGGTGATCTTTATATCGATTTCTACCGAAATCATCTCACCTTTCCAGTGGCACTCTTGGGTTTCCAAGTTGAGGCCAGGTCCAATCATTCCTTTGCAAATCATGCATATGCATTGCATACCGCATCCCGCATATCATACCTTGTTCATGTGTGGTTTGTTTACTATGTTGTGTGCTTCTTTCCGGTGTTGCTTCTTCGGGTTGGTTCCGTTAATGTCGCGTTTGTGAGGACCCGTTCATCTTCATCCATTTGTCTTGTTCATGGACTCGTTCTTCTTCCTTGCGGGATTTCAGGCAAGATGACCATACCCTCGAAATCACTTCTATCTTTGCTTGCTAGTTGCTCGCTCTTTTGCTATGCCTATGCTGCGATACCTACCACTTGCTTATCATGCCTCCCATATTCTTAACCCAAGCCTCTAACCGACCTTGTCCTAGCAAACCATTGTTTGACTATGTTACCGCTTTGCTCAGCCCCTCTTATAGCGTTGTTAGTTGCAGGTGAAGATTGGAGCTTGTTCCATGTTTGGAACATGGACATTTTGTTGGGATATCACTATATCTCTTATTTAATTAATGCATCTATATACTTGGTAAAGGGTGAAAGGCTCGGCCTTATGCCTGGTGTTTTGTTCCACTCTTGCCGCCCTAGTTTCCGTCATATCGGTGTTATGTTCCCGGATTTTGCGTTCCTTACGCGGTTGGGTTATAATGGGAACCCCTTGACAGTTCGCTTTGAATAAAACTCCTCCAGCAAGGCCCAACCTTGGTTTTACCATTTGCCACCTAGCCTTTTTTCCCTTGGGTTAGGCCAGCCCAAGGGTCATCTTTATTTTTAACCCCCCGGGCCAGTGCTTGTCTAAGTGTTGGTCCGAAATGGGCAGCCTGCGGGGCCACCTCGGGGAAACTTGAGGGTTGGTTTTACTCGTAGCTTGACCTATCCGGTGTTGCCCTGAGAACGAGATATGTGTAGCTCCCATCAGGATGTCGGCGCATCGGGCGGCTTTGCTGGACTTGTTTTACCATTGTCGAGGATGTCTTGTAACCGGGATTCCGAGCCTGATCGGGTCTTCCCGCTAGAAGGAATATCCTTCGTTGAACGTGAGAGCTTGTGATGGGCTAAGTTGGGACACCCCTGCAGGGATTTGAACTTTCGAAAGCCGAGCCCGCGGTTATGGGCAGATGGGAATTTGTTAATGTCCGGTTGTAGAAAACCTGAAGTTGATCCTAATTAAAATACATCAACCGCGTGAGTAACCGTGATGGTCTCTTTCCGGCAGAGTCCGGGAAGTGAACATGGTGTTGGAGTTATGCTTGATGTAGGTTGTTCTAAGATCACTTCTTGATCATAGTTTCTCGATCGTGCTTTGCCTTCTCTTCTCGCTCTCATTTGTGTATGTTTAGCCACCATATATGCTAGTCGCTTGCTGCAGCTCCACCTCATACCTTTTACCTTACCCATAAGCTTAAATAGTCTTGATCGCGAGGGTGTGAGATTGCTGAGTCCCCGTGACTCACAGATACTTCCAAACCAGCTTTCAGGTGCTGTTGAACCATGCGGATGACGCGACCAAGCTCAAGGAGGATCTCGATGAAGATCTTGTCCTTTGTGTTGTTTCGTTCTAGTTGATCAGTAGTGGAGCCCAGTTGGGGTCGATCGGGGATCTGTGTAGCTTTTGGGGTAGTCTTCTTTTATTTTGGCTCCGTAGTCGGGCCTTGATTGTAACTGGTTGATGTAATGCTTTATTCAAGTAATTGTGTGAAGTGGCGATAGAAAGGATAGAAAGGAACCCGCCTTGCAATGCCGAAGACAATCTGCATGCCGGACTCCTCGTCATTGAAGCCAGGTTTAGGGGCTACTGAGGGAGTTCTGGACTAATGGGTCCTCGGGCGTCCGGCCTATTATCCATGGGCCGGACTGATGGGCTGTGAAGACATGAAGGCCGAAGACTGTACCTGTGTCTAGATTGGACTCTCCTTGGCGTGGAAGGCAATCTTGGCGACTGACTATGAAGATTCCTTATTATGTAACCGACTCTATGTAAACCCTAGATCCCCTCGGTATCTATATAAACCGAACGGGTTAGTCCGGAAAAGATATACATTCATTACCATAGTCATACAGGCTAGGCTTCTAGGGTTTAGCCATTACGATATCGTGGTAGATCAACTCTTGTGACACTCATATTCATCAATATCAATCAAGCAGGACGTAGGGTATTACCTCCATAGAGAGGGCCCGAACCTCGGTAAACATTGTGTCCCCCGTCTCCTGTTACCATCGATCCTAGACGCACAGTTCGGGACCCCCTACCCGAGATCCGGAGTGGACTGCGCCATCCAAAGACGGGAAGCTCAACCCCGCTACGGAAGCCGCAGAATCAGCAGCGTTGGAGCCGCACACAGACCCAATTTCATGCGGGATCCGCGTCACCGGAACCCCGGACTCGTCTGCGGCCACTGGCACCGAACTACGTGCACCCGCGTCCGCTGAGCCTGATCAGGCGCCGATCGTCGAATTCAGCGCCGCGGACATCTTTCAGCACTCACCTTTAGGCGATGTGCTAAACCCATTAAAACCCCTCTCCTTAGCAGGGGACTCACATCCGAATTATATCCGGTTTGAACTAGGGGTTGATGCCGGGGAATTTCACTTCCCACCCACCTCCCACTTAATAGCCACTATCGAAGACCTAACCGACATGCCTGATTACGGCTCCGAAGACATCGACGGTATGGACGACGATGCCGAAGAGGAGCAGGCCCAAAACCCGCCATTTACCGGGCGCTGGACCACCACCCCCTCATATGATGTTTACATGGTGGATACACCCAAAGAAAATGGCAACGACGACAAGGAAGACCAAGTCGAGGATAAACCTCCTGAGATACAATCAAAGCGCCGACGTCAGCGGCGCCCCTCCAAGTCACGCCATGGAAAAGACAGCAATACCGGCACAGGAGAAAACAATACTTCGAACGATGCCGAAGACAATGAAGACCCCATTAAGCCAACTTCAAAACAGGACGAACGGGAAGACGGGCAAGTTAGCCCTGATGAACAGGCCATAAACGAAGACTCGGAGGACAATAATTATCTTTCACTCTCCGGGGATGAGGAGAGCCTCGGCAACGAGGATTTTATCGTGCCTGAGGAACCTCTCGAGCAGGAGCGCTTCAAGCGCCGGCTAATAGCCACTGCAAGGAGCCTGAGAAAGAAGCAGCAGCAGCAGCTTAAAGCTGACAACGATCTACTCAACGATAGATGGACCCATGTCCTGGCAGCCGAGGAATACGGCCTCGAGCACCCATCCAAAAGTTATCCGAAGCGCAAATTGCTACCTCAATTGGACGACGAGGCGCCGGAGCCTGTACCATCAGCACGTAATGCGGCTTATCGACCACCACATGGCCGAGACAAAGCAGCAACTCAAGCCGAACACTAGCTAGCACTACCTCACCATAAAGGCAGAAACAAAACAGCTCGGGGACATACATACGACCTACGGCAGGACCTGGACAGTAGGGCGGGTAAGAATAGACCGATCTACGGATCGCGGGGGCGTGCCCCGACACACGACGACGGCTATCAAGCCGAACATGGCAAGCACAATCACGTCCGAGCCAAAAGACGCAGACGGACTCCATCTGAACTACATCATGACCTGGCCCGATATAGAGGCGCCGCACACCCCCTTTGCTTCACAATCATATGATGGAACCACAGATCCCGCGATATGGATTGAAGACTTTATTCTCCATATTCATACGGCCTGCGGCGACGATCTTCATGCCATCAAATACCTCCTGCTAAAACTCAAGGGGCCAGCTCGACACTGGCTGAACAGTCTGCCCGAGAATTCCATTGGCAGCTGGGAAGACTTGGAAGACACTTTCGCGATAAATTCCAACGTACATATGTCCGGCCTCCAGACTCAGCTCGGTGGCGGCACACATCAGACCAAAAGTGTTACTAGTACTAACCTGATTGAGTACTATGTGTAGCACGATACGGATCACTTCGGCTATTCCCAACCATCTGCTGCAGTCATGTCCGTCAAACAGGTTTTATTTTCCTAACTATTCGATTATCTCCTAAAAAATTATTGCACGCAGAATATTTTCTGTTGTTTTGCACTGCATTACTTTTGCAGAGGTATTTTGTCGACACATGTGTGCAACATTGGTCTGTCCGGCCTCGCGTCATCACCTAGGCCGACTGATCCATGTGAACATCGTCACGCCGTCGAGCCGACCTCGGCGCTCATGCCATATTTACCAGATTATTCACTTCACATTGATAAATTATGCATCTTTTTTAATTATACATCTTTTCCTAGATTTAGTCATTGGATTTTAATAGTAGTCCGAACACTACTACTCCACCTAAAAGATCAAAACCAATCTAGTCTTGGTGCTGGTTGGTATTTGTTCTGTATAGATTGCTTCCTTTTCTTGCTCCGCATACCCAACTTGTGAGAACGTGCTACACATCGTCGGAGATCCTGAGCGGCTGTGTTCTAGCCGAGCACGTGCACGTAGCATCAAGCTGGAGCAGTAGGCATGAACTGAATTCGGATCACTTGGCAGCATACAGGAAGACCCAGTCCTTCTTTCTTTTCTTTTTTATTCAATTAAGGCGGTCTTTGCCTTTTGCTAATCATAGTCTTTCTTGCACTTCTCACGTGCTAGTTTTGGTACTAGTACTATTACCAGGTGCAAATCTATGAGCGCCCACATGTGTCTCTTCGTATTGCTACAACAAATAACGAGGTGCCATTAATCCTAGTAATTTTTGCTTGCTTGGGTTTATTTTTCCCGAGGAATTATTACCCTGGTCTGTTCCATTCTCTACACACAGGTCTGTCAAATGGTGGCCGCATTAACGACAGTCACATGGTGGTTCGGTCAGTTTCCATACACAGTTCGGCGAACGCCGCATCCGGAACTCGGACCGACCTGTGAAATTCAGGCTTTGTCACGCCTTTACCACATCACGTCGACGCCCTGCATCGACATTGACTTCGGCGCCAGGCCACATCTCTTTAATTTTTTTATTTTGTGTAAATTAATTATGCGAAGATTTTTTATATATTTATATTATTATTTTTTGGACTACACTATTTTACATGTGTAGGTAATCGACTTCGGCTGCGTCAGGCAGTCACTTCGGCAAGCCAACGTGGTCGTCCCAATTGGCATAAATCGGCTCGCGTGATCACCTTGTGGGACAAATTGCCATACCGACATGTTCGGTTACCTTGGGGACTCCGGCATCGCTGAAAGAGCTCTACCTCATCGGGTGTTCGGCACACATGCCTCACCTCGGCATATAGAATCGTCCTCTCGCCTCCATCAACCAAATTCCACCGTCACCGTGGTGTGATACCCTATGTCGCCATTATCGCGTCATCGCTTCATCAAACTGACGCCCACCATGCCAACCTATTTCGACACGTCGACTCACGTGGGGGCTTCATTGTCACGCTGCCGAACTACTCTGTCTCCTCGGCTAGACCGGGGGCTTCGCCTCGGCACTTCGGCACTGTCGTGCTATCACTTCATCAAGCCGAGCTCTTCGCTCGGGTACGTCAAGACCGGCTTGGGGGTTGGGACCTTGAGCCGCTACAAGCTCGGCCCATGTCACACCGAGCACATTAACCAGCTCAGTCGCTTTCATGCTCAAAGACTTTCAAGTTTTAAATTTTGTTCGGTTCGGCCAAGCATTATACTTTTTTTTGAAAAAAAGTCATTTTCGAAAAACTTTCTTTGTCAAAACCTTGTTTGTTACAAACAAATTCAAATACCCCGTTTACTTGGGGGCTTCCTTTATGAAGCCATTCTTCTTGCATATGATTATTAATGTATCGCACAATTCCTTGTTCGTGTATTATGCCAAAATATGCATCATGTTGACTTAAGTGTTCCATAACACTGGGTTGCCTGGCTCCTGTGCTTACCCCTATGTTCCCGATTGTTCAGCTAGGGAGTAAAGGGAGCACCTCTGTGATTGCTACGACTGGGTCATCCGAACTCGTACCTCAGACGGGTGAAGCCGAAAGCTAGCACTCTTATTGTTTTCAACTATGGTCGACACACGACGGAACTCACACGTACAAAAATCTATTGCACATGTCTCATAGTAATCATGAGCGACCAAAGAAAGGTACCATTGGGGCACTATTTTCTTTGAAGATGCTTCTTATGCTAGATAAGTAATGTAGCATAGGTTCCCTGGGCACTCTTTGTCTGTTAAAGCCTCATGGCCTGATGGCCTGGTTATCCAAAACACCACCGATATTCTCAGTAGGCCGAGTAGATAACACTTTTCGGCCCTTGGTCGAAGAGGGAGAAGCTGACAGTCGGTTAAGACGCATTCAATGTTCAGGCGAATGATGATATTATATAAGTACTTCGGTACATGCAATCATTATACATAAAATTCTTTTACCCAAGTCACTTGGGGGCTCTTAAATTAGTATGAGCCGTTTTATAATAGATGTTTTCTTCTTAGTCGCTGCACAGTCTTTTTCTACCACTCCTTTCTCAACCCGGGTGTATGATCAGGAGCCGGGTAGCCTAGTTTCTCTCTAAAGCCGCTCGCATTTAGTTTGCTAAACTGGCCTGAGAAACACTCTGGCTTCGGGATAGGGAGGTTGAAGCCGAAGGCTGACCCACTTGAAGTCTGGAGATCAGATGTGTCATGTCAATGCACAATGGAAGTACAATTTTAAGACCAATTTCATATTGGCACCAAAACAACTTGATTCAATCTAGACGTAAAGTTTCTTACGCATTTTTGTTGACCTTTTTTAAGCTTATAACATCTTTCACCTATTTTATGTTTCAGGAAGCGAAACATTCTCTTGATTGACATGTTCGGCATGAAACTCTTTTCTAAACTACAGTTTGGCATCTTTCTTGCTGAACTCCACCTCGGTATTGTCAAAACATACATGACAGTTGAACTTGTTCCCGAGGAGGTCCGATCCAAGGGTCGGCCATTTTGCCCAACCCAATTCTCAGGGGCTACTACATCGAAAATCCAATGCAGAAAATTTAAAGTGCAATATAGTTTTCGAGGAGATTATGATCCTCAGGTTGGTCGGCCGCACCCAACCTGAGTCTCGAGGACTTGCACACCGCTTTTTGTGTCCGGAAGTATTCTGCCGAGCTAGGAGTTGATCGTCAGGCCAATTTTGTGAATCAACCTGAGTCTCAGGGGCTACTGGGATCAGTGGTCTTATGTCATCCTTCAGGTGCATCTCGGGTTTTAGATCGATACACATATATCTTGACAGAGAATAAATTGCACCAATCAAAAATATTGACAAAAACTAAGCCCGCAGTCAGGGTGGTGCACCACCTCGGAAGCAGTCCGGCATAAAGCTCAGGCGCCAGTGGCTGGCTCCATAGAGGGCATTCTTGGCACTAAGCTCGGCTAAACTCCTTCGACTGTTTTGAGCCAAGGTCATCTATGGCACCTCGGATATAGCTCGGCGTTGGGGATCGGATATAGCACGACGTTGGAGCTCAGATACTCTCTGGCATTGGAGCTTGGACATAGCTCGGTGTTGGAGCTCGGATTCTCTCCGGCGTTGGAGCTCGGATATAGTCTAGCGTTGGTGCTCCGCTACAAAGGATACCTTGAATGCATTCTAGCGTTGGGGCTCGGATGCTAGACGACACCGCCGCATGGGAACAACTTCGAACCCGAGGTGTGGTGTAAAAATAATAAGGCATTGATAAAGGCCGAAGACTTAAAGGGGCTCCTCGGATACCTGACGTGTAAACTCTTCGGATTCACTTTGGTGATCCTCAAGATTAAAGATGAGCAGATTTGTTGAACCAGTTTTCAAGACCGATGACCGAAGATGAAGAACAGTTCGGAAGAATCGAGGAGCGTCCCCAACTTGAAGACCGGTTCAGGGGGCTACTGAGGGTGTCCTGGACTAGGGGGTACTGACCACGTCGTCTCCCAACCAGATGGATCGGGCCGAGGACTGATGTCTACTACACAACCTTCTTCTTGTAGACGTTGTTGGGCCTCCAAGTGTAGAGGTTTGTAGGACAGTAGCAAATTTCCCTCAAGTGGATGACCTAAGGTTTATCAATCCGTAGGAGGCGTAGGATGAAGATGGTCTCTCTCAAGCAACCCTGCAACCAAATAACAAAGAGTCTCTTGTGTCCCCAACACACCCAATACAATGGTAAATTGTATAGGTGCACTAGTTTGGCGAAGAGATGGTGATACAAGTGCAATATGGATAGTAGACAATAGTTTTTGTAATCTGAAATAATAAAAACAGCAATGTAACGAATGGTAAAAGTGAGCGTAAACGGTATTGCAATGTGAGGAAACAAGGCCTAGGGTTCATACTTTCACTAGTGTAAGTTCCCTCAACAATACTAACATAATTGGATCACATAACTATCCCTCAACATGCAACAAAGAGTCACTCCAAAGAAACTAATAGCGGAGAACGAACAAAGAGATTATGGTAGGGTACGAAACCACCTCAAAGTTATTCTTTCCAATCAATCCATTGGGCTATTCCTATAAGTGTCACAAACAGCCCTAGAGTTCGTACTAGAATAACACCTTAAGATACAAATCAACCAAAACCATAATGTCACCTAGATACTCCAATGCCACCTCAAGTATCCGTGGGCATGATTATACGATATGCATCACACAATCTAAGATTCATCTATTCAACCAACACAAAGGACCTCAAAGAGTGCCCCAAAGATCTACCGGAGAATCACGACGAAAACGCGTGCCAACCCCTATGCGTAGGTTCATGAACCGGCAAGTTGGTCACCTTAACATACATCAAGTGGCATGCGGTATCCCATTGTCACCACAGATATCCACGGCAAGACATACATCAAGTGTTCTCAAGTCTTTAAAGACTCAATCCGATAAGATTACTTCAAAGGGGAAACTCGATTCATTACAAGAGAGTAGAGGGGGAAGAAAACATCATAGGATCCAAATATAATAGCAAAGCTCGTGATACATCAAGATCGTATCATCTCAAGAACACGAGAGAGAGAGAGAGAGAGAGATCAAACACATAGCTACTGGTACATACCCTCAGCCCCGAGGGAGAACTACTCCCTCCTCGTTATGGAGAGCACCGGGATGATGAAGATGGCCACCGGAGAAGGATTACCCCCTCCGGCAGGGTGCCGGAACGGGTCTAGATTGGTTTTTGGTGGCTATGGAGGCTTCTGGTGGCGGAACACCCGATCTATGTTGCGTTTTGGAAGTTTTAGGTCACGTGGATATATATGGGTGCAGGGAGGACGTCGGAGGAGCCACGGGGGCCCCACGAGACAGGGGGCGCGCCCTAGCGGGGGCGCCCGCACCCTCGTGAGCACCTCGTGTCTCCCCTAACGTAGGGTCCAAGTCCATCAGGTGTGTTTCCTTCCAAAAATAACTTATCTAGTTGATTTCGTTCCGTTTCGACTCCGTCTGATATTCCTTTTCTTCAAAGCACTGAAATAGGCATAAAACATCAAATCTGGGCTGGGCCTCCGGTTAATAGGTTAGTCTCAAAAATAATATAAACGTGGATATTAAAGCCCAATAGTGCCCAAAACAGTCGATAATATAGCATGGAGCAATCGAAAATTATAGATACGTTGGAGACGTATCAAGCATCCCCAAGCTTAATTCCTGCTCGTCCTCGAGTAGGTAAATGATAAAAAAGATAATTTTTGATGTGGAATGCTAGTTGGCATAATTTCAATGTAATTCTTCTTAATTGTGGCATGAATATTCAGATCCATAAGATTCAAGACAAAAGTTCATATTGACATAGAAAATAATAATACTTCAAGCATACTAACAAAGCAATTATGTCTTCTCAAAATAACATGGCCAAGGAAAGTTATCCCTACAAAATCATATAGTCTGGCTATGATCCATCTTCCCCACACAAAATATTTAAATCATGCACAACCCCGATGACAAGCCAAGCAATTGTTTCATACTTTTGATGTTCTCAAACTTTTTCAATCTTCACGCAATACATGAGCGTGAGCCATGGACATAGCACTATAGGTGGAATAGAATGGTGGTTGTGGAG
This sequence comes from Triticum urartu, assembly GCF_056163025.1. Taxonomy (NCBI): domain Eukaryota; kingdom Viridiplantae; phylum Streptophyta; class Magnoliopsida; order Poales; family Poaceae; genus Triticum; species Triticum urartu. The sequence continues at coordinate 426,224,505 of NC_141873.1, read as the reverse complement.
AAGACAAAAAGGGAGAAGATAGTCTCACATCGACTAGGCGTATCAACGGGCTATGGAGATGCCCATCAATAGATATCAATGTGAGTGATTAGGGATTGCCATGCAACAGATGCACTAGAGCTATAAGTGTATGAAAGCTCAACAAAAGAAACTAGTGGGTGTGCATCCAACTCGCTTGCTCACGAAGACCTAGGGCATTTTGAGGAAGCCCATCATTGGAATATACAAGCCAAGTTCTATAATGTAAAATTCCCACTAGTATATGAAAGTGACAACATATGAGACTCTATATGAAAAACACAGTGCTACTTTGAAGCACAATATATGAGACTTGCTATATCATGGTGCTACTTTGAAGCACAAGTGTGGAAAAAGGATAGTAGCATTGCCCCTTATTTATTTATTTATTTATTTATTTTTTTGGGCCTTCTTTTTTTCTTTGGCCTTTCTATTTTTTTGTTTGGCCTTTCTTTTTTTATGGCCTTTCTCTTTTTTTTGGGACAATGCTCTATTGAATGATGATCATCACACTTCTATTTATTTACAACTCAATGATTACAATTCGATACTAGAAAAAAGTATGACTCTATATGAATGCCTTTGGTGGTGTACCAGGATGTGCGATGATGCATGAGTGACATGTATGGAAGAATTATGAACGCTGGCTTTGCCACAAATACGATGTCGACTACATGATCATGCAAAGCAATATGACAATGATGGAGCGTGTCATAATAAACGGAACGGTGGAAAGTTGCATGGCAATATATCTTGGAATGGCTATGGAAATGCCATAATAGGTAGGTATGGTGTCTGTTTTGAGGAAGGTATATGGTGGTTTTATGGTACCGGCGAAAGTTGCGCGGTACTAGAGAGGCTAGCAAAGGTGGAATGGTGAGAGTGCGTATAATCCATGGACTCAACATTAGTCATAAAGAACTCACATACTTATTGCAAAAATCTATTAGTTATCGAAACAAAGTACTACGCGCATGCTCCTAGGGGGATAGATTGGTAGTAAAAGACCATCGCTCGTCCCCGACCGCCACTCATAAGGAAGGCAATCAATAAATAAATCATGCTCTGACTTCATCACATAACGGTTCATCATACGTGCATGCTATGGGAATCACAAACTTCAACACAAGTATTTCTCAAATTCACAACTACTCAACTAGCATGACTCTAATATCACCATCTCCATATCTCAAAACAATTATCAAGTATCAAACTTCTCATAGTATTCAACACACTCATAAGAGAATTTTATTATTCTTGAATACCTAGCATATTAGGATTTTAAGCAAATTACCATGATATTTAAGACTCTCAAAATAATATAAGTGAAGCATGAGAGTTCATCTATTTCTTCAAAATAAAGCTACCACCATGCTCTAAAAGATATAAGTGAAGCACTAGAGCAAATGACAAACTACTCCGAAAGATATAAGTGAAGATCAATGAGTAGTCGAATAATTATGCAACTATGTGAAGACTCTCTAACATTTAATAATTTCAGATCTTGGTACTTTATTCAAACAGAAAGCAAAGCAAAATAAAATGACATATAAGAATAGCAAACATCACGTGAATAAGCAAAAACTTAGGATCAACCGATACTAACCGATAGTTGTTGAAGAAGAAAGGTGGGATGCCAACCGGGGCATCCCCGAGCTTAGACGCTTGAGACTTCTTGAAATATTATCTTAGGGTGCCTTGGGCATCCCCAAGCTTGAGCTTTTGTGTCTCCTTAATTCCTCTGATATCACGGTCTCCCTAAATCTCAAAAGCTTCATCCACACAAGACTCAACAAGGACTCGTGAGATAAGTTAGTATAAACCATTGCAAAAACCTTATCATACTCTACTGTAGCAAATCACTAAAATTATTATTCAACATTTAATACTAAATGCCTCTGCATATTTAATAGTCCTATCCTCAAATAGAATCATTAAAGAAGCAAACATATGCAAACAATGCAAACATAACAGCAATCTGCCTAAACAGGATAGTCTGTAAAGAATGCTGCAACATCCATACTTCCCTAGCTCCAAAAATTATGAAAGAAAATTACCACTGTAGTAAATTTATCAGATCTTAATATACAAAAGTTTTCAAAATTTTATCACATTCTGACTTTTCTATGGAATTATTGCAACAGCGGTAAACTTTCTGTTTTCAAGCAGCAACATGTATACTTGTAACATAGGCATAGTAAAGGCTATCAATGCCACTTTTATTGAAATAAAGGATGCAATTTTTTTTTCTAAATAACAGCAAGAAAATCCTAACAAAATAAATTGACACTCCAAGCAAAACACATATCATGTGGCGAATAAAAATATAGCTCCAAGTAAAGTTACCGATGAACGAAGACGAAAGAAGGGATGCCTTCCGGGGCATCCCCAAGCTTAGGCTCTTGGATATCCTTGAATATTACCTTGGGGTTCCTTGGGAATCCCCAAGCTTAGGCTCTTTTCACTCCTTATTCCATAGTCCATCGAATCCTTACCCAAAACTTGAAAACTTCACAACACAAAACTTAACAGAGAACTCGTAAGCTCCGTTAGTATAAGAAAATAAATCACCACTTCAAGGTACTGTAATGAACTCATTCTTTATTCATATTGGTGTTAAACCTACTGTATTCCAACTTCTCTATGGTTTATAAACTATTTTACTAGCCATATATTCATCAAAATAAGCAAACAACACACGAAAAACAGAATCTGGCAAAAACAGAACAGTCTGTAGTAATCTGGATCAAACGTATACTTATGGAACTCATAAAATTGTCCAATAAATTTATGGACCTGAGGAATTTATATATTAATCATCTGCAAAAAGAATTAACTAAATAGCACTCTCCAAATAAAAATGGCAGCAATTCTCGTGAGCGCTAAAGTTTCTGTTTTTGACAGCATGATCAACAAGACTTTCCCCAAGTCTTCCCAAAGGTTCTACTTGGCACAAACACTAATTAAAAGCATAAAACCACATATAAACAGAGGCTAGATGAATTATTTATTACTAAACAGGAGCAAAAAGCAAGGGACAAAAATAAAATTGGGTTTCCTCCCAACAAGCGCTATCGTTTAACGCCTCTAGCTAGGCATGATGATTTCAATGATGCTCATATAAAGGATAAGAATTGTAACATAAAGAGAGCATCATGAAGAATATGACTAGCACATTTAAGTCTAACATACTTCCTATGCATAGGGATTTTGTGAGCAAACAACTTGTGGGAACAATAATCAACTTGCGTAGGAAGGTAAAACAAGCATAACTTCAAAACTTTAAGCAGATATATTCCTCCCTCATAATAATTTTCAGTAGCATCATGAATGTATTGAACAATATAACCAGCACCTAAAGCATTCTTTTCATGATCTACAAGCATGCAAAATTTACTACTCTCCACATAAGCAAAGTTCTTCTCATGAATAATAGTGGGAGCAAACTCAGCGAAATAACTATCATGGGATTGAAATTTGAAATCAAGATGACAAGTTTCATTGTTATAATTATTCTTTAAAGCATACGTGTCATCACAATAATCATCATAGATAGGAGGCATGCTTTCATCATAATAAATTTGCTCATCAAAGCTTGGGGGACAAAAAATATCATCCTCATCAAACATAGCTTCCCCAAGCTTGTGGACTTGCATATAATTAGCATCATGGATATTCAAGGAATTCATACTAACAACATTGCAATCATGCTCATCATTCAAAGATTTAGTGCCAAACATTTTATAGATTTCTTCTTCTAGCACTTGAGCACAATTATGCTTTCCATCATACTCACGGAATATATTAAAAAGGTGAAGCGTATGAGACAAACTCAATTCCATTTTTTATAGTTTTCTTTTATAAGCTAAACTAGTGATAAAACAAGAAACTAAAAGACTAGATTGCAAGATCTAAAGATATACCTTCAAGCGCTAACCTCCCCGGCAACGGCGCCAGAAAAGAGCTTAGTTGACGGGATGTGTTAGTTCCGCTTTCCTTGCCTCCCCGGCAACGGCGCCAGAAAAGAGCTTGATGTCTACTACACAACCTTCTTCTTGTAGACGTTGTTGGGCCTCCAAGTGCAGAGGTTTGTAGGACAGTAGCAAATTTCCTTCAAGTGGATGACCTAAGGTTTATCAATCCGTAGGAGGCGTAGGATGAAGATGGTCTCTCTCAAGCAACCCTGCAACCAAATAACAAAGAGTCTCTTGTGTCCCCAACACACCCAACACAATGGTAAATTGTATAGGTGCACTAGTTCGGCGAAGAGATGGTGATACAAGTGCAATATGGATAGTAGATAATAGTTTTTGTAATCTGAAATAATAAAAACAGCAAGGTAACGAATGATAAAAGTGAGCGTAAACGGTATTGCAATATGTGGAAACAAGGCCTAGGGTTCATACTTTCACTAGTGTAAGTTCCCTCAACAATACTAACATAATTGGTTCACATAAATATCCCTCAACATGCAACAAAGAGTCACTCCGAAGTCACTAATAGCGGAGAACGAACGAAGAGATTATGGTAGGGTACGAAACCACCTCAAAGTTATTCTTTCCAATCAATCCGTTGGGCTATTCCTATAAGTGTCACAAACAGCCCTAGAGTTCGTACTAGAATAACACCTTAAGATACAAATCAACCAAAACCCTAATGTCACCTAGATACTCCAATGTCACCTCAAGTATGCGTGGGCATGATTATACGATATGCATCACACAATCTCAGATTCATCTATTCAACCAACACAAAGGACCTCAAAGAGTGCCCCAAAGATCTACCGGAGAATCACGATGAAAACGCGTGCCAACCGCTATGCATAGGTTCATGAACCCGCAAGTTGGTCACCTTAACATACATCAAGTGGCATGCGGTATCCCATTGTCACCACAGATATCCACGGCAAGACATACGTCAAGTGTTCTCAAGTCTTTAAAGACTCAATCCGATAAGATTACTTCAAAGGGGAAACTCGATTCATTAAAAGAGAGTAGAGGGGGAAGAAAACATCATAGGATCCAAATATAATACCAAATCTCGCGATACATCAAGATCGTATCATCTCAAGAACACGAGAGAGAGAGATCAAACACATAGCTACTGGTACATACCCTCAGCCTGAGGGAGAACTACTCCCTCCTCGTCATGGAGAGCACCAGGATGATGAAGATGGCCACCGGAGAAGGATTGCCCCCTCCGGCAGGGTGCCGGAACGGGTCTAGATTGGTTTTTGGTAGCTACGGAGGCTTCTGGCGGCGGAACTCCCGATCTATGTTGCGTTTTGGAAGTTTTAGGTCACGTGGATATATATGGGTGCAGGGAGGACGTCGGAGGAGCCACGGGGGCCCCACGAGACAGGGGGCGCGCCCTAGGGGGGGGCACCCTCGTGAGCACCTCGTGTCTCCCCTAACATAGGGTCCAAGTCCATCAGGTGTGTTTCCTTCCAAAAATAACTTCTCTAGTTGATTTCGTTCCGTTTCGACACTGTCTGATATTCCTTTTCTTCAAAACACTGAAATAGGCATAAAACATCAAATCTGGGCTGGGCCTCCGGTTAATAGGTTAGTCCCAAAAATAATATAAAAGTGGATATTAAAGCCCAATATTGCCCAAAACAGTAGATAACATAGCATGGAGCAATCAAAAATTATAGATACATTGGAGACGTATCAAGGACCCCCATGGCGGTTCACTCATGGGCCACTTCGGGCAGCCCATGCCACATACAAGGAGGTTTCTACAAGACTTGGTGCCCAAGCCAAGGACTCTTCTAAACCCTAGGCCTCTGGTGTGTTATGTAAACCGAGGCCAGGCTAGTCAATAGGGGATCACATTCATTAGATCAATCTCGTGGTAGACACATGTACCCTGTACCACACCCATATCAATATAATCAAAAGCAGGATGTAGGGTTTTACCTCCATTAAGAGGGCCCGAACCTGGGTAAAATCCCATGTTCGTGTTACCATCGCTCCAAGACGCCTAGCTTAGGACCCCTACTATGAGATACGCCGGATATAGAACCGACAACCTCCCTGAGGGAGTCCTGGATTATGGGGTCCTCGGATGGCCGGGCTATGCGGCATGGGCCAAATTGATGGGCCATGAAGTTACAAGATAGAAGGCCTTCCCTCGTGTCCGGATGGGACTCTCCTTTGCATGGATGGCAAGCTTAGCGTTCGGATGTGAAGATTACTTTCTCTGTAAACTGACTCTGTGTAACCCTAGGTCCCTCCGGTGTCTATATTAACCGGAGGGTTTAGTCCGTAGAGGCAATCACAAGCATACAGGCTAGACATCTAGGGTTTAGTCATTACGATCTCAAGGTAGATCAACTCTTGTAACCCCTATACTCATCAAAGTCAATCAAGCAGGACATAGGGTTTTACCTCCATCAAGAGGGCCCGAACCTGGGTAAGCATCATGTCTCCTGCCCCCTATTACCTTCGATCCTCAGACGCACAGTTCGGGACCCCCTACCCAAGATCGGTCGGTTTTGACACCGACATTGGTGCTTTCATTAAGAGCTCCCCTGTGTCATCAACAGAAGGATCGATGGCTCGCCTTGTCATCAACGACAAAATCACCTCTAGAAGGGCCCTAGTTCCTGGGCAGATCCTCCAGATTGGAAGTTTCACCATGGGTGCTCGCCCGGCCATTAAGCCCAAGGCGGGCCCCCAGATTGCCAAAAAACCATCTCTGCATTAGCCCCGAAGGCGTTGATAAGATGGATCCGGCAGATATCCCGTCTTTAAAAGAACTACTGGATCGCATCGCCACCCTGGGGTCACAATAGATTATGATCTGATTGGGCTTAAACCTGATCAGTGGGAAATCAAGTCCCCACCCGTCACCCACCTGGTGACCGTCGTTGAAGAGCAAGTAGGGGATATCGTTCCTCCTATGCTGGAAATGACCTATGTTCGGATCTCCGAGACTTGCGAGCCGGATACCCATCTTCTAGAAGAGACCATCTGTCCTCCGAACATAGAATCAGGCGTCAACTATAAAAATCCCGAGGACACTCCGGATCCTGGGCAAATCACCTTAGACATTTTGCAAAATCCAGATTCCCAAGTGGGCCAGGGTTTGGATTTAAACCCACCCGCCCACCACAATCAATACTCTCCCAGCAATTCCGGTCCCCCAGATATATAAGACTTAATGTACATACGACAACAACCTCGGGAAACAGTTCATCACTTTTGGGCTAGATTCCTGCTTGTTAAAAACAATATTAAATATTGCTGCAACGATAATGCGGTATGGGTCTTTTGCGGCAACTGCTCGGACGAGGGAATCCTCAATGCCCTCAACCGACGCCACATACTGCACTTTGCAGATTTGGCACACATAGTATAGAAGTACCATGCAATGGAAAGAACCTGGAAATCCCAGACAGCTCGGTGGGAACCATTGGCCTTTAAGCCACCCACCGACCGGGAAAAAAGGATGCACCCTCATGGGACACCTTGATGGCGTTCTGGGAACAGGGGTCCCCAGACTTTCCTGCCTGCGGCCCACGGCGTGGCTAACCTAGCAGGCCCGTACGACCCATCTTCATCGACAGGGCATTCAAGACCCTCGTGAGGGGCCAAGCCTCGCGAGGAGGACAATGCAAGACCTCCTCAGGAGCGGCCTCACCAGGTATTCTCACGAGGGCAGAGAGATCAAGGCAAGGCAAACCTCGCGAGGTCCTTGTGACGTGAGCCATGACGATTGAGACCAGGCGGGCGCCAGGTAGGCGCCAGCGGCGCAGTGTCCTTGCTTCCTCTTTGGTGCCAAGGGGGCAAGCGCAGGCGCGGAGTACCGAGGCATCAAGCAAAGGTTTCCATATTGGTGCAATGAGACCAAGACTAGAAGGACGGCAAGAAGGAGGTCACCGTGGAGCCCAAGACGGTGTCACCACCAGAGCCTCTGGCAGGCGAAGACTACTTTTGTCAGGATAAGCTATACTAGTTGTCCCCTTTCGAATTGGCCGTTGTTGGCTCCCTTCCCGCTCAATATTTGGGGAGAGGACCAGGGCATCTATAAATAGGACTAGCCACCACCATAGGGAGGCATCTGATTCTGATCCTCACCCACACAAGTTCGCCAAGCACAAGAACACCTCAACCACAGGAGGCTGTTCTTCCCCTTGTACTGTTCATCATCCGCCCAAGAGGCAATCCACCACCACCACACTGGAGTAGGGTATTACACCACAACGGTGGCCCGAACCAGCATAAATTTTGTGTCTTTGTGTTGCAAGTTCGTCGAGTTCGTCCCCGAGATCTTAGAGAGCTAGGGCGTGGATCGATAGGGAGAAAACCTTCACGCGCACCCCAGTGTTCGAACCTTGAGGGTTTTCCGGAACCCGTGATCCGACATTTAGCGCGATAGGTAGGGGTGCCCCAAAGCTTCCTTCCGCCGCTCCGCGCTCCGTTGCTTCGTCGTCTCCACGGTAGACACGCGTCGCGCTCATGCTGAGCGCCAGGCTGCCCTCGCCGCCCACGTCGCCCAGACGGCTCCCGTCGGTGGGCCACCTCGTCATTCCCCATCGCCTGCCGCCAATGCCACCACCGGCCCAGTGCGGAACGAGCAGCAAGCATCCTCGCTACACCCCTCGGTGCGGCGGGACAGCCACACCGCCACTCCATCGCTGACCCCGACCGGTTCTTCTTCCCATGCACGTCGCCCTCCCATGGACGCACAGGACGCGCTCCTCGTGGTGCACGAGCTCCTGCGCTACCGCCCGGTTGACGATCTCTACGAGGACTGGCTCGACCGCATCGCCGAGCTTGTCCGCGCCGCAGGGGGCTCCCCTGCGCCGTCCCTCTCTCCGCCTCGCCCTCCGCCAGCTACGAGCGACGTAGCTCACCGAGCGCCTCCACCACCTCCTCCCCAAGATGGTGCCCTTACACCAAGACGCGCAGCCCCGCGATGCGACCCGTCGCGTCCCGCGCCCGCGCATGAAGAAAGAAGCTGTCAAGAAGTCCCTCGACCGAAAGAAAACGCTCCGCCGCTCCTCGCGCCACCGCGCCGGGACCGGCTGCTGTGGCAAGACCACGCGCCACCTGTAGCGGCAGGGCGTGGACCCCATCAAGACCAAGCTCCACCCCAAAGGCGGGCCCCAGTGACCACAGCCGGTTGCCGCGCATTCACCCCCGAGCTACGTAGCGTCGCTTGGTCGGGCAAGTTCAAGCCGAATCTGCCTCCTCGCTACGACGGCACCCTCGACCCAGCGGAGTTCTTGTAGCTGTACGTGCTGAGCATCGAAGCGGCCAACGGCGACGAGAAAGTCATGGCGAACTGGTTTCCCATGGCTCTCAAGGAGTGCGCCCGCTCCTGGATCCTGAACCTGCCACCGGGCTCGATCTCCTCCTGGGACGAGATGCGCAACCGCTTCGTCGCCAACTTCCAGGGCACTCGCGACCGACCCCCGGCCGCTGGTGACCTGCGCCCCATCAAGCAACAACCAAGAGAGACCCTGCAGAAGTACATTCAGCGCTTCAACAGCACACGGATCAAGATCCCCAAGGTGACGACGAGGCCATCATCTCTGCGTTCTTTGATGGCGTCCGCGACGTCAAGATGAAGGAAGAGCTCGCTATCCACGAGGAGTTGTGCATGACCCTGGAGCTGTTCAACATCGCGGCCAAGTGTGCTAGAGCTGAGGAGGGGCGCCTCTCCCTCCTCGAGCTCCCTGCTGCAGACCCAGAGGAGAAGAAAGCCAAGGCCAAGGACGTGAAGCGCAAGGGAGCAGCCGTGCTCGCAGCGGAACCAGACACCAAGCATGGCAGAGACCAACCAGAGTCATCCAAGAGCAGCCGCCCGTTCTGCGCCTTTCACAACCTGAACACGCACAACACCCATGACTGTCAAGAGCTCAGAGCCATTCGCGAAGGACGCTTCGGTCGACGCCTCGAGCACGGCGACCGAGGCTACGGCCGAGGAGGAGGACATGGTGGCGGACGCTGGGACGACCGTGGCCCATGCCAAGAGTGGCGCGACCGGCCTCGTGAGGACCGCAAGCAGGATCAGCCTCGCGAGGGCGCCTGGAGGGATCAGCCTCATGAGGATCGTCCTCAAGGCAACGCTGGGCTCCCTCCACTGCCGCCACCACCAAGAAGGAATGACGAGCACCATCAGGACGAGGGGGCTGGGGGCTTCCAGGAACCGCATGCTATCGCCTGCATCTTGGGAGGAGCCCAGGCCCCAGCCTCGCAGCGTATCTTCAAGCACTTTGCTCGTGAAGTGAATGCAGTCCTCCCCAACCTCAAAGCCACACGCCCAATCAGATGGTCCCAGTGCCCCATCACGTTCAACTCGGCAGATCAGCTCAAGTGCGCAGCTACCACTCGCGCCCTCCCGATGCTTTGCTCCCAGTCATCAGCAATGTACAAGTTACCAAGACCCTCATCGACGGCGGCGTAGGGCTCAACGTCCTATCTGTCGACACTTTTGACAGCCTCCAAGTGCCATATGACCAGCTTCAGCCTACCAAGCCTTTCTCAGGAGTGACCGACGGTTCCACCACACCGATAGGGCAGGTCCGCCTCCCTTTCACCTTCAGAGAATGCAAGAACTACTGCACCGAGCTCATCGACTTCGACGTCGCGCACATCCGCCTGCCCTACAATGCCATCTTCGGGTATCCAGCCCTGGCCAAGTTCATGGCGGTGACCCATCACAGCTACAATGCCCTCAAGATGCCGGGAAGCAGCGGGATCATCATGGTCCCATGTGAAGAAAGAGATGCGGTGTGCTCCCTCGAGCGTGCCTTCCAAGCTACAGCAATCGACGACCCCGACGGCAAGGGAGAGGGCCCTCCTGAGGCTATCCCCAAGAAGAAGAAGAAGAAGAAGCTGCACCATGCAGGACCTTAGGAGGGTGGCGTCATAGCCGGAGCCTCGTCAGGATCAACGCCCGCTCCAGGGGCGCCTCTCTCCATCGCATAGGAAGGCGCCCGACGCCCTTCTCGGGCAGGGCTCGGGGGCTTTCTTCTGGAAGGCCTTAGACCTTGCCCACATCACGAGGGAGGCGCTTGGGCACCACTTGGAGGCGTGCTTCACGGCACGTTTCCCTCAGGAGGGTACAGGGCAAGGATCACCCACCGTTCAGGAGTTCATCACCAAGACCACCCAGGAATTGGTAGACGCGAGGGCCATACGCGGCGTCCGCTGCTCACAAGGCGCAACTTCCCATCCAGCCGAGGATGCTGGGCTGCGCGTCTGCATCGATGTTCCAGGGCTCAACAGGGTCGCTTCTCAGGAGATTTTCTGGCCTTCGCGTGTGGGATGCTGCGAGGGCCAACCGCACAGCTACGTTCGCATGCCCTTTGGCCTGCCGAGAGTGTCGTCCGCCTACCAGCGCAACTTGCGGCGCATCCTAGCGGCTCAGGAGGCTAGGCACCACGTCAAACTGATGGAAATGGAGACGGTCCTCAAGGAACCACCTAAGCCCCCAGAGTCTCCTGAGGCTCAGGGCCCCGGTGGCTCGTGAGGAGCAACCCTTTCGCCGCGCACCTTTAGCTGCCCCAACTCTCCTTCGTCAACATAACCAGGTGACATCTTTCGAAGTTCATTTAGCTGGGAGCACCCCTCGGGCTGCATCATTCCCAGGCCGCGTGGGTCCGTCCCTGTGGCATGTATCCGTTTCTATGTATTTAGCTTACCTTGTTGGGAGTGCCCCTCGGGCTGCATCATCCCCAAGCCACTCGGACCTGACCCGGTGGCACGTATCTCCCATGCACTTACTTAAGCCTGCTACTCACATGTCTGATCTACCTATGATTACTACCTGCTCAGTCGTCGCCTCCCACGGGGCTTCCTCACGCCGGCACGGCGCTAGTGCACAGGTCTGTCCCTGCCACATCGAAAAATTTGAGCGGTCGAGCTCTGGCTCACGGCACGCCCCGCGCATGTCACCTCACCAGGCCCTCAGTGCCTTCACCCCCTCGTGGAGCAACCAGCGGCAGGCTAGCAACCATAACGGCAGATCATGTTCTTCTTTGTGCTGGCTCGCAGGAATCTCACAAGGATAACAACAGGCGATACCGTGAGCTCCCACCTCTTCCATGTAATCCGCTTGCATGTTAAAAGGGGGGCTCCTGAGCATCGCGACTCAGGAGCTCTTACTGGCTCTCCAGCCCTCACCCCCTGGCCTTGACCACGGCACGCGACCTGGCATACCAGCGGCGGCTGAGATCGCTCGAGGGCCAGGACCTGAGGACGTAGAGCACAAAGGAGAGCATTGGATGGGGGAGGACTCGCATGGGCCTGTCCTAGCTACGCTGAGGATGTACGCGCACGGGTCTAGCGCATCACAAAGAATCGACCCCGGACCGCCAAGATAAGTCGCGAGCTCAGATCAACTAATCATTGAAACCTAATCGGACACGCTCGCCGCAACCCTGTTGCGGCAACGTCACCTCCCTTTCTTATCTTACCACGGCTGCTTGAGCGCTAAAGGGGACCTCCTGGGCATCGCGCCTCAGGGGCTCTTACTGGAGCTCAGGCCGCTCATCTCCTGGCCTTGACCACGGCACTTGACCTGGCATACCAGCGATGGCTGAAGCTTGCCTAGGGACCGGGACCTACCAGCGTCGAGCAACAAGCTGTCGCAAGATTGGAAAGGGAAGACCGAGCCTAAACAGGACTCGCGCTCACAAGGCTTCCATAATTAGGATAATATCAAAAAAAGACATTGCAGACTCTTTACATGCCCCCACGGGGTACTTCTTGATTCCTCGTAGGGAATGAAAGACGAGAACCTGGGAGAATCCTATCTACTCACCCCCGCGGCTGACACCATCATCAACAGTGGGCCACGGGAGGCCGGTGCCAACCCCATCCAGATCAGCGACAGCGGCGGCCGGACGTTGCGGCCCTGCTCCGAGCATGGCGAGAGCTCGAGGGGACGTAGCTGTCGTCGCTCATCTCTGGAGTCTCTAGAGCTCGGGAGATCCACTGGACTCCCAAGAGTCTCTGCTACTGGAGCAGCCGCGAGCGGGGCATGCCTCCTCCTGGCGCTCCCCTTCGGGGCAACACTCCAAGCGGTGACCCTCCACGTCGAAGACCTTTGAATAACATCATGGAGGCGTTGTCGTACTCGAAGTGGATCGTGAGGGCGCCCTCCGCACGGCAAACCTGCGCGACCTCACCCCAGCCACAGGTCATGAAGATCTTGCTAGTGGAGACTGCTTTAACCTCAGCTCCGGTCGCCGGAGCGTCGCAGTCGGCATGCTGCAACCAGAGCTCGAGAGGCCCCCTCGGTGGCATCACATCGGAGAAAAAGTGCGGGAAGTGGATCCAGGAGCTTGGGGGCATCACCGCCCACAGCACGAGCTCACGTGAGGAGTCCACGGCATGGACTCCAGGAGCGACGGCACTCGTCGTCGCGGCGCGTCAACCTTGGCCACGGTGCGCACGCCAACGCTCGTTGCTCCTTCCTCCCAACCCCCGGCTTGGGCGAACAAGGGCAGTGGATACCCAGGAGGAGGCCGCTCGCACCAAGGCCTCGTCACCACCTGCATCTCCGCGGCGTCGTGGCGCTAGACCGACCTCTTCTTCGGCAAGAGCAACGCCGACACGTCGAGGGGAACCTTTCCCTTCTCCTCAGCTGAAAACCTACAGATCGGCGCCATTGAAGTTGCTACTAGCAGTGGAGTAGAGGAGGAAGAAGCAGGCGGAATGGGAAAGAATGGGCGACCGAGGCTCCGCCCCCATCCTCATTTATAGCAGGAGAAGGCCAACCGGCGCCCCCCACGATCACAAGTAATGATGATTTTCCTTGCATGTCGCAGGGACTTGTCGAGTCGGGCAGTTGCCGAGGCAGCATGGGGAAGCGGAGACGCCACGTCCAATCAACCGCCACGTGTCAACCCAGGCCGTAGGCTGTTGGGGCCCGCGGCGCTCCGCACTTGACCTTTGGCTTCGCCTCGAAGCCAAGCCCGAGTGCACCTTGGGCCCGGGGGCTACTGTCGACATTCTCGGAACGGGGGTCCCCAGACTTGCCTGCCTGCGGCCCATGGCGTGGCTAAGCTAGCATGCCCGTACAACCCATCTTCATCGACAAGGCATTCAAGACCCTCGCGAGGGGCCAAGCCTCGCGAGGCGGATGACGCAAGACCTCCTCAGGAGCGGCCTCGCTAGGCAGGCTCACGAGGGGCGGAGAGATCAAGGCAAGGCAAACCTCGTGAGGTCCTCGTGATGTGAGCCATGATCACTACAAAAAAATACACTTCCGTGATGATACGTGTTTGTGAGTAGGTCGCGTTTTTTGTCATGCATGTACATCCATGACAAATTTATGACAGAATCAAGATAGCCATACCTGTGCTGTCGTAGAAGTGTTCCATGACATTACCAAAATTATCATCACGGAAGTGTCCACTTCCATGATGATAAATCGCGTGTCACAGAAGTGCTTTCGTCAAGGGTGACCGACACATGGCATCCACCGTAACGGAACGCCGTTAAGCTATCGGGTCGGGTTTTGGATCCGATAACCCGTTAACAGCCCCGACCAATGGGGATTTTCCACGTGTAAAATCATCATTGGCTAGAGGAAACACGTGTCGGCTCATCGTTGGGACATATGTCATCCACTCACTAGACAGAAGGCGCCTATGATACGTCGACATGTGGCACGGCCCAACAGTGGCCCATTCCTGTGAAAAGGCCGGCCCATTTGACTTGGTCAAAAGCTGGCGGGCCGGCCCATGGAAAGCCTGTTAACGGCCTGTTTTCATATAGCCCATTTAGAGCCCGCTAACCCAAGGCCCGTTATGCCCTATCCGAATTAGGCCCAGTAGTGTCATCTGGGCCATCCAATATGATTCCAGCCCATTTTCACTTCTGGCCCATGTATAGCCCATGACGTCTTTCGACCCATATGAGGCCCTTTGTAACTCTTGGCCCATTAGCGGCCCATGCTGAAACTGTCCCGTAACGAACAGTGTATTACTTTACACCCATTAATGGCCCGTGGTGAAACTGGCCCGTAATGAACAGTGTATCACTTTATACCCATTAACGGCCCATTATTCCGTTGGACCGTTTCCATCCGAAGTTAACTTTCGGCCTTCTTAGGGCCCATTTATTCTTGGGCTCATTTGCAGCATTCGGTTACTTACGGCCCGTTACGGTCATCTTCTGCTTGTGGGTCAAATTCAGCCTGTCGTTATAGTCGGCCCGTTTGTGGACCGTTAGTCTATTGGGCCATTTTCATAGCATCACCAAATACGGCCTATTAACGGCCCGTTATGGTCAGCCCATAAAACGTACGATTTCCATTAAAGGCCCATCTATGGTCCATTAAAGGCCCGTACAAGACCCATAAATGAGTCGGCGGCCCATGGATCCTACGAGACGTAGAAGGCCCATGGATCCTACGAGACGTAGAAGGCCCATGGATCCTACTAGACGTAGAAGGCCCATGGATCCTACGAGACGTAGAGGGCCCATGGATCCGACGGCCCGTGAAGGGCCATGGTCGGGCGAGTTGGCCCCCGTTTGAACAATATAGCATATTCAAAGAATTATCCTACTCAATACTATCACCTCTAAAAAGCATACACTATACAACAAAGAGATCAAGGCATGGAAAGGTAGAATAATCCTACACTATACAATAAAGAAATTAGAGACGATTATACCCACTAGGCATTATGGTTCGGCACAGGTGATAATAAAGCATACAGAAACAACAAATTACATACATTGGGTAAATACAGCTCATACATCATGGAAGTGCATCAACTTAACTCCATTTGAACTATAATCTCTTCAGAAAATAGGATTGGCCGGATTCAGATAGCACAAATTTCAGTCTGCAAAATCTCCAATTCCTTCATGGTTACCTTAGTGTCTTGTTTCATTTTTTGACTCCTGCATCTAATACCTGCATGTCCAGTCTCAACTTGTTGATTATACATTGACAATCATGTACACATTGTCTTGCCACCTCTAGTTGATGCTCGAGAACATCAGCACATTCCAATTCTAATCCATAATCATTCGGTAACGGCCATGCCGCACTACTCGCAGATCTTTCTGTTGATGTCACTTCATCCTGAATTGTTTCTGTAAGTACACATGACTAGGGAAAAAATATAGTTACAACGGTGAAGCGAACAAGACACTATTTTGTACTACATGGCAAAACAGGACTAACAATAATGTTACACGTCACTTTCAAAAAAAATGTTACACGTCATGAAGCATAAGCAAGTGATATTTTAAAAATTATAAAAAAGATAGTCTGTGCAACCTGCATACAGAAATCCCTCTTAGCTCACCAGAGGAGCATGATGTTGGGGGCCCAATCGAAAACACAGACAAGTTACAAATTTGGACAACACGTTGCGTATAAGTAAGCAAGCAGTTGGCCATTCTGTGCCTCAATTAAAGTCTTAGGGAGCATAATGAACAGCAGAGGGTTTCATACAAACATACTACAGCAGGCAAAACAATGCAATCATTAGCATAGTATAAACTAGATTGTGAGCCTCATGCAATAATAGTTGGTTAATAGACTTCAAAGCTTCAGGCACACTTCGGCAGAGTAATTAAATGGTAAGGCCTTTAATTATGTCAGCTAATAGTGATACAAGTACCGAACATCAGGCATGATTATTTGGGCATCTCATTAACTAAGGACAAATAAAGCAATTGAAAAGTGAAAATTAACTATGCCTAAAACAAACAAGGAATTGAACTGTTGAGTTGCATACAGTGACTTACCTTTGCAGGTTGAAGAGGCTCAGCGCAGCTCCTACTTCTCTTGCAAGGCTCCTTCCTAACATCTTGTACTTGGAAATCCTCAATCTTATCTTCATTGCACCCCCTCTGCAAGGTGACACAAACTAGTTACTTGTCTCATTGGAAGATAAATATGCATACTTTCCAGTCTGTGAACACAAAAGGATGAGATTATAACAAAACAACACCACATAATGAAACATGCCGCATCTCTTGCACTTGCACACAATGAAATGCTCATTTACTATGTCTGCACAATATAAAAACTAGGCATACCTTCGAACTAGATCTCCAGGTACTCTTGGAGAGCCTACTGTAGTGTACAACCAAACCTTTATGTCACCTATGAGTTATACAAGGCCCCACTACAACAACCCTTAGTGTTTAAATCGTTGACGAGCTCTGTTAGAGTGTTAGGTCAAGAACAACAAGTAATCAAAGCAAACAGTCCTAGTATGGCTGGCTGATGCAGACAAGCAATTGAACAGATGTGTGAGCAAATCTTACATATCAAGAAAAGAAGCAAAGAAGGAGGCTTAAAGACCATCACTTGACTAACCAGATTTAAGGGGCATTTAAACATCATGTGCAACGTATGAACTAACATAAACATTGCATATTCCAGATTCTACAATGGAATTCACATGTATTAGGTTATGCCATGTATGATGATGCCTAAATGTACAGATAGCAGGCAAGAGTGATTCATCATTGCACGCACAATTGAATTGCAGGTTAAGGGCCAGTTCGATTCCGCCTTTTCAGGGCATATTGTCAAAATAAGCCATAAAAGATGTAAAGAAGTCATTTTTGAGTTATGGGCTTGGCCTTAACTAATTTTGCTTTGGAGGGGGGTGTTTCGGGTAGAACCTCACTAAAAATTGAAGGGAAGGGGAATAGTGAAATGACTCTGTTATCTGCCTATATTACACTCAAAATGCAACTACTGACGCCCGTGTCACACCTGACCCTCAAGTAAAAACAAACATGCAAGCATTCATTGCCCTGTGCGCTTGCATCTGCTCTCCCCTTTCCCTCTACCTCGATCCCCTGCCTACAGCACTAGGGTTCCTCCAGCGAGCCGTCGCCACTGGTCGCATCTGGCCTGGTCCTCGATGATGCTATGTCCAGCTAGGCTACATGGTCGGCGGGTAGGGGAAAATCTCCCTGGCTGCTCCTCCCTCTAGCGTCGCCCCTCATTCTCATGGTCTCCAGCAGCTGCTCCACTTTGGTTCGTCCAACGCACTACTCCGGCGGGCGCTGCACAACTACGGCTGATGCCACACTGCAGCAGAAGGCACCTTATTCCCCTCCCCTCCTCCCAGGTCATGGCCTTGAGGTGTTGTTGAAGGATGAGCTCATCCAACAAGGTGAGGATCTCCTCTGATTTTTTGCCAAATTTTCATTCTGATCCACTATACGATGAATTGCTATGAGCTGCTTCTCTATGGAAAACATTGACCAAAGTAGACTGTGCCAAGTAGATGGTATCTTTGTATTTGCATTTTGAGCAAATAGTGATGGTCTGTTTTCCTATCATATTAAGTACTGCACTGGGTTCAATTTGTGATGTTTGCAAGTCAGATTAATTTCCATATGGGCAGCAAAATGAAAAAAATATAATGCAATCTAGACTTTCCACTGATCATACCAAAGATAAGCTGAAAACGCAATGAAAAGAACTGGTTGGCTTATTACATGGAGCTTATATTCATAGGTGCTTATTTTCTTAGGATAACTCGTAATAACTGTCCCTAAGAAACTTGGCTAATAGAACTGGCATACAAATAACATGTCACGATGATTGCAATGTAGGAGTGACGTACCATAGCACACTGTATAGGCTCACCGCTGCCTCTCCTTTTTTGCAATGTTCCATGAAATTGCCACGTACATCTTGTACTTTTTCATTGTGTAACCCTATCTGCAAGTTGACACGGCTAATTTCAGACATCCCTACATGATACTACATTGCATATCCCTTGCACATATTTAAACCACAAATTAACGATTGTGTCCGTACCATAAACTAGCCATGACTCTGTGTGCTGGACTAGCAGGCACTCTAAGGGAGCCTAATGTAGTGCACTGGAATTTCCTACATGCCACCTACGATTTTGTGTAATGTACTGCCCCTGTTCCTAAATATATTTCTTTGTAGAGATTCCAGTATGGACCACATACAGATGTATATAGATGCATTTTCGAGTGTAGATTCACTCATTTTGCTCCGTATGTAGCCTATAGTCAAATCTCTAGAAAGACTTATATTTAGGAACGGAGGTACAAGGTAGTATCATGTATGACATCTACATATCTAATTTAGCAGCCAGTAGTAGAAATCATTGTCTGCACAAAGGGATTACTGGTCGAAAATCCTAGCAAAGCACGCTGGCAGGCACAAAACAATACAGGAGAGAGAGAGACACGCTTACAAGATCATAGCAATGCCTCAGTCCAGGATCTTGGTTGGCCATGCTGTTAGATCCAGAAGAAACATCATCCTTGTAGTTTTTACCAGCTGCATAACAGGTAACAGCGACCAGTTAGTATATTTGAAGTACATCGGGCAGGTGATGCTGGACGGGTTTAAATGTGACAAGTATCTAGGCCGTGGCGGGTGCTTGGCATCTCTCCAGACGGTGGGAATCAGGTTAGAAACATCGAGGGTGATGACGCTGCGCTAGCTGTCGGGGTCCGGTAAGGAGATCTAGAACCGTCGAGTAGGGTGTTTGTGGAGCGGCTCCGGTAGGGTGGACAACGGTGTGGGCGAAGCGGATCTGTGGTCGTGGACGAGGGCGTAGGTGAAGCTACTCCGGTGGTTGGGTTAAGGATGGTGTCGACGACGCGGATCTGCGACCATGGACGGGGCATCAGAAGCTGCTCCGGTGGTTGGGTTAAGGATGGTGTCGATGATGCGGATCTGCGGCTGTGGACGGGGCGTCAGAAGCTGCTCCGGTGGTTGGGTTAAGGGTGGTGTCGACGATGTGGATCTGCGACCATGGATGGGGCGTCAGAAGCTGCTTCGGTAGGTTGGATGAGGGTGCGAGGAAGCGGATCTGAGGCCGTGGACTTGTGAGTTGGCAAAGCGGCCCCGGTAGGGTTGAGAATGGTATAAGCGAAGCTACTCCGGTAGGGTTGACGATGGTGTCGGCGAAGCGGCTTCGGTAGGGTTGAGGAAGGTGTCGGCGAAGCGGCTCCGGTAGGGTTGAGGAAGGTGTCGGCGAAGAGGATCAGAGGCGTCGACGGGGGCGTCGGTGGGGCGGCTCCGGGGGTGTGGATGAAGCGTCTCCGGTGGGGAGTACGAATGAGCCGCTGCAGATGCGCGACGGTTGATGAGAGTACCGACGAAGCATATTTGGCCCCGTGGACAAGGCCGGCACTGAATGGGCTATGGTACAGTGGTGGATGAGCAGTCTACTTGTTTCTAGGGGAGGTGGTAGGGGTAGATGCGGCCGCAGAAACAGATCCGACGAGGTGGATGCCGCTGGCAGTGAATGGGCTATGGTACGCCGGTGGATAAGCAGTCTAGGGTTTCGAAAGGGGAGGGGAGAAAGGGCGATGAAGTACAGACGGCGTGATGTAAGATGCTCTGGTGCTATGGAGTTAGTCGTTTTTGCGGGATGGGAGAGGAAATGGGGGTGCCATGTAGTGGGGGAACCGGAAGTTACCAAAGCAGCCCCGACCTATCATGTAGATGAGGGCGGTATTGTAACTGTTGTTCTCCGTGCACCAAGGACAAAATGGTGATTTCGCATGCTAAAGACTAAGGTGGCGAAAATTTTAGAAGGAGGCGGGAGATTTTGCCGCCCGCGGGATCGTTCGTATCCAGTTTCAACTAATTTTGGACTGTGCTAGCAGGAAGTTCATGCTAGACTGTGTACACGGGGCACGCGTCAGCAGTTAATAACTGCTGTGAAGTCCACCCCAGAAAAAAGACAATAACTCGGGATGATGCGCCGATAACTTGGACGTTCACACGGGCGCGGCCAATCGTACGGGTGTAGTGGCGCGTTCACAAAAAAGGGATCAAACGCTCAGCCTATGTATTTCTCATGTAAATAGACAATTTAGTGCCGTTGGTTATTTACTTTAAACATAATGCATTGACATGTTAGTGTAGAGGCGCACAAAAAGAAATGGATATTGTAGTTAGCTACTTAAAAGTGTTACCTCATATGATTACATAGCCTCCATTTCATAAATTGCTTACTCGTTGAATTCATATATGAATATTACATATATTACTTCAAAATAGAAACTTAAATCATCCAAGACTAATGAATTTGAATGCAAGAGTAACAATGGTGCATGTACATGATAGCTACATTGGTTGTTTGAAGAAACATCACTGTAACTTTGGCATGCACAACTAAAAAGGTTTATTTAAATAGAAAAAAAGTGATATGTGAGTGTCCAATCTTTATAGCATTGAATCGATATTGTACCTTTGGCCACAATACGAAGTAGATATTGACTTATGTTCAAGCGATGCACGTCCACGATCGCTAGATAGTGATACATGAGTGAATTGTGCAATCTCTCTCACACGCATACATATCTCATTTCCCTGTGGGCATCAGAATCACACATGCGCACTTCATGTATTTCTCTCCCTCCGTCAGGGTTAAATTCGTCTTTCTACCCCGTCCTACAAGTCTCTCACACAGAAACACACATGCTCTCTATGTCTAACACGCCCACCCCTTTAATTCCGCCCACCCACAGCCACTAATGTCTCAAAGTATAATAATGTCTCTCACACATATGCTATCTACCTATCCCTTAATATAGCTAGATATGTGTCACACAAACTCCTTCTCCCTACTAGTAAGATGCCCATGCGTTGCACGGAACATCAAGATGCATTTGTATGAGAAGTTTATCTTGTGGGAGAAAAGGAGGAACGAGGGAATGCCTTATTTGCAAATGTGGAGAGGGGTGTGGGTATCTTTTTGCAAAATTGTCATAGTTCCCTTCCTGTCCGTCGGATATAAATCGGATGGCCTATATTGCAGGATGGCAGGAACACCATCATCACCAACTCTGTTTTTTTTAAGAGTAGAGATATGTGAGTGTCACTGCCCCCCCCACCCACACACCCACACTTCCCAACACCGAAGGAGTAGGGTGACACCTTGATATTGATAATAATCTATCGACTGGCTTCTCTCTCAAACATACACACACACTACCCGGCACCGAACGAGTAGGGTGGCACATCGATCTTGATAATAATCCATCTACTCCTCTTTCAAACACACACACACACACACACTCGCTAGTTGTGCCTCTGTGCCTACCGCGCACACTCTCGATACGTCTTTCTCTCCCACCCCCCCAACAATGACAGCAGAAGGGTGACAACTCGATCTGATCATAATCTGTCAATTGGTTTCTCTCTCAAACATTCTATCTCGGTGCCTCGCTCAGTAGCCTCCTCAATATGTAGACTTCTCGCACGCGCACAGCTGTAGTGACGATGACGCTGAACCCAGTGTGCCTTGTTTTTACCGGCCTCATGTGATAGTTTTCACCCTGTTTTCTGTTAATTAACAAGGCAACCTTTTCTTTGTTACTACTAGTGAATCTGAAATCATTCGGGGTAGACATAAAATATATCACTTCAACCCAATTATCGCAGCAACTATTTTAAAAGAAATTAGCTAGCTGCCAGTGTGTTGCACGGAACATCAAGATGCATTTGTATGAATAGTTTATCTTGTGAGAGAAAAGGTTGAACGAGGGAAGGCCTTATTTGCGAACATGGAGAGACGTGTGGGTATGTTTTTGCAAAATTGCCATAGCTTCTTTCCTATCCGTTAGATATAAATCCGACGGCCTATATTACTGTGACGCCCCCGATTTAATCATACACGCAAACGTGTACGATCAAGATCAGGGACTCACGGGAAGATATCACAACACAACCCTACAAATAAAATAAGTCATACAAGCATCATATTACAAGCCAGGGGCCTCGAAGGCTCGAATACAAGAGCTCGATCAAAGACGAGTCAGCGAAAGCAACAATATCTGAGTACAGACCTAAGTTAAACAAGATTGCCTTAAGAAGGCTAGCACAAACTGGGATACAGATCGAAAGAGGCGCAGGCCTCCTGCCTGGGATCCTCCTAACTACTCCTGGTCGTCGTCAGCGGGCATCACGTAGTAGTAGGCACCTCCGGTGTAGTAGGGGTCGTCGTCGACGGTGGCGTCTGGCTCCTGGGCTCCAACATCTGGTTGCGACAACCAGGTAGAAGGGATAGAGGGAAAGAAGGAGAAAGCAACCGTGAGTACTCATCCAAAGTACTCGCAAGCAAGGAGCTACACTACATATGCATGGGTAAATGTGTAAAGGGCCATATCGGTGGACTGAACTGCAGAAAGCCAGAATAAGAGGGGGGATAGCTAATCCTTTCGAAGACTACGCTTCTGGCAGCCTCCGTCTTGCAGCATGTAGAAGAGAGTAGACTGAAGACCTCCAAGTAGCATCGCATAGCATAACCCTAACCGATGATCCTCCCCTCGTCGCCCTGTGAGAGAGCGACCACCGGTTGTATCTGGCACTTGGAAGGGTGTGTTTTATTAAGTATCCGGTTCTAGTTGTCATAAGGTCAAGGTACAACTCCAAGTCGTCCTGTTACCGAAGATCATGGCTATTTGAATAGACTAACTTCCCTGCAGGGGTGCACCACATTCCCCAACACGCTCGATCCCATTTGGCCGGACACACTTTCCTGGGTCATGTCCGGCCTCGGAAGATCAACACGTCGCAGCCCCACCTAGGCACAACAGAGAGGTCAGCACGCCGGTCTAAACCTATGTACACAGGGGTCTGGGCCCATCGCCCTTAGCACACCTGCACGTTGCGTATGCGGCCGAAAGCAGACCTAGCCTAGTGGCGTTCCAGTCCAATCCGGCGCGCGCCACTCAGTCGCTGACGTCACGAAGGCTTCGGCTGATACCACGACGCCGGGATACCCATAACTACTCCCGCGTAGATGGTTAGTGCGTATAGACCAAATGGCCGGACTCAGATCAAATACCCAGATCTCGTTAAGCGTGTTAAGTATCCGCGAACGCCGACCAGGGCCAGGCCCACCTCTCTCCTAGGTGGTCGGAACCTGCCCTGTCGCTCCGCCTCAAAGATCCACTCGCGGGTGCTCCTCAAGCCGACCCGTCTTTAGTCACCACATGTATCCTGTATAAAGTATATAGTATATACCCGTGATCACCTCGTGAGTGATCACGGCCCGATAGTATAGCATGGAAGACGGACAAGAATGTAGGGCCACAGATGATAAACTGGCATCCTATACTAAGCATTAGGATTGCAGGTAAGGGTAACAACGGTAGTAGCAAGGACAGGCTATGCATCAGTATAGGATTAACGGGAAGCAGTAACATGCTACACTACTCTAATGCAAGCAGTATAGAGAAGAGTAGGCGATATCTGGTGATCAAAGGGGGGGCTTGCCTGGTTGCTCTGGCAAGAGAGAGGGATCGTCAACTCCGTAGTCGTACTGGGTAGCAGCGGCGTCGGTCTCGGTGTCTATCGAGAGAAGAGGGGGGAGAAACAATAAATATATAAGCAAGCATATGCATAGTGATGCATGACATGACAAGTAACGACGTTAGAGGTGCCCTAACGCGGTATTAGGTGATACCGGTGAAGGGGGATAACATCCGGGAAAGTATCCCCGGTGTTTCGCGTTTTCGGACATATGAACCGGAGGTGAAATGTTGCAGGTTCACTATGCTAGGGACGCGTGGCGGGCGAACGGGCTGCGTATCCGAATTCGTCTCGTCGTTTTGAGCAACTTTCATGTACAAAGTTTTTCCATCCGGGCTACGGTTTATTTTATATTGATTTTCTAAAGTTTAAATCATTTTTAGAATTTATTTAATTAATTTAATTCAACATTATCCAAACAGTGTTTGCTGACGTCATCATGACGTCAGCATGACATCAGCAGTCAACAGAGGTGTTGACTGGTCGCTGACGTGTGGGTCCCACTGGTCATTGACTGATTAGGCTAATCAGGGGTTAATTAAGTTAACTAGTAATTAGATTAATCTAATCAGGATTAATTAATTTAATTAATTCTTTAATTAATTAATTAATTAATTATCATTTTAATCAATTTTAATTATTATTTATTAATTCCTTTTTTTTAAATTAATTTAATTAGTATTATTATTAATATTATTATTTTGTTTTCGTTCACAGGGGGTGGGCCCCGTTTGTCTGTGGCACAGAGGCCATACAGGGCGCGGGCGACGGTTAACGGGCGCGCCCCGTTCGGGCGCATGCCCAGGGGCATGCGGGCGTGGGCGGCGGACCTGGCAGGTAGCCAGGCCGGCGTGGGCGAGGCCAGCACGGGCCGGCCGGTGAGCGAGCGGCGGCGAGCACGGCCCCGTGTGGGCGGGCGCGCATGAGCGCGCGGCAGGGCTGCACCAGGGGGGGCACGAGGCGCGGTGCAGGCGGCGCAAGGCGCGGCGCCAAGGGCGGGCGAGCGGCGCGGAACAGCGTGCAGCGAGCGGCGGAGTAGAGGCCGTGGGCGAGAGGCGGGGCTCACGGCGACGGGCGCGGCAGACGCGAGCCCATCCGGAGCTCGGGCGCGGGGCGTACGGGGAAAGGGGGGCGCGCGGCGCGAGCTCCCGGGGGTGCGGCCAAGGAGGCGGGGCCAAGCACCGGCGAGAGGGGACGGGGTGCAGGAGGACCGGGGTCCTCACCGGGGTGCGTAGGGAATGGGCAGCGTGCTCGATGGAGGTCGGGGAGGACCGTGGTGGAGGGGGACGGGGTTGGCGTCGACGAGGAGGAGACGAGGCCGAGGCGGCGGCGTGCGTCGGCGGCGTTGGCGACGAGGAGACGAGGACGACAGGGCGGCACCGTGGCGCTGGGGAGGCGGTTAGGCGATGGAGAGGAGGGGCGAGGAGTACAGGGCGGTGACGGGAGTTTGCCGGCGCCGGGGCCGAGCTGCGGGGATCGATCCCGATCCAGATCGGATCGGGAGAGGGGGAGTGGGAGCGAGTGGGGGGGCGAGTGGGGCGTTAGGGTTTCGGTCGGGGTGGGGTGGGGTGGCCTATAGGCCACGGGGTGAAGGGGCCGCGTGGGCCGGCCTGGTGGGCGGCCTGGTCGGCCAGCTGGGCCGTTTGGCCCGGGAGGGGGGCTCTTTCTTTTTATTAGTTTTCTTTTTTTTGTTTTTTTTCCTTTTTATTTATCTTATATCTTTTCTGTTTTATCTTGTTCCTCATTTTATTTTAGTTAGTTAAAATACAAGAATGATCCCTAACTTAGTACTACCACTAAACCCACTGCAATAAAAAGTCTAACACCTAAATAGAATAGTTTAACATTTTATTAATTATAAAATGCATTTCAATAATTGTTTTGACTACTGTTTTATTCATTTTAGAGTATTTAAAGATTTTATATAAGTGTGGTTTCTCCATCATAATTGTTCATGATTTATTTGAATCCACCCGAGCATTTGGTTTTAATATTTGAAAACTTTTATTGTTTGCCTTTATTTTAAATTTGAATTTGACGCGGTTTCGAATTATCCCGAGAGTAGTAACAGTAATCGTAGATGTCATGGAATCATTAGGAGAGTTTTACTGTAGCCAAATTATCCGGGCGTTACAAATCTCCTCCACTACAAGAAATCTCGTCCCGAGATTTAGGAGGTAGGAGGAAACAGTGCAGGGTATTCATCGCGAAGACGATCCTCGCGTTCCCAGGTGGCTTCGTCCTCAGAGTGATTCGACCACTGGACTTTGAGGAATTTGATCGCCTTCTGACGTGTGCGGCGTTCAGCTTGGTCAAGAATGCGGACCGGATGCTCTTTATAAGAGAGGTCCTGTTGCAATTCGAGTACTTCATGATCCACCACTCGGATTGGATCCTTGAAGCAACGGCGGAGTTGTGACACATGGAACACATCGTGAACCTGAGAAAGGTTCGGCGGAAGCTCCAGTTGATATGCCAC
This sequence comes from Triticum urartu, assembly GCF_056163025.1. Lineage (NCBI taxonomy): Eukaryota > Viridiplantae > Streptophyta > Magnoliopsida > Poales > Poaceae > Triticum > Triticum urartu. The sequence continues at coordinate 426,197,744 of NC_141873.1, read as the reverse complement.
TTTTCCACGCCTTTCGAGAATAGTGAAGGGACCGATATAGCGAGGAGCTAGCTTGCCCTTGATCCCGAAGCGGTGAGCACCCTTCATTGGTGTAACTCGAAGATAAGCCTTTTCGCCAGGTTGATAGACCATGTCTTGGTGATGACGGTCATACTGATTTTTCTGACGTGACTGAGCAGTCTTGAGATTCTCGCGAATAATGCGAACTTGTTCTTCGTCCTGTTGGATAATATCCGGACCGAAGAGTGGACGCTCCCCAGTTTCTGACCAGTTCAGAGGGGTTCGACACTTTCGTCCATATAGCACTTCGAAGGGGGACATCTTCAGACTAGCTTGATAGCTATTATTATAAGAGAACTTGGCATATGGAAGAGATTCCTCCCATTTCTTGCCGAATGAGATTACACAAGCTCGAAGCATGTCTTCGAGAACTTGGTTGACACGTTCAACCTGTCCTTGCGACTGAGGATGGAACGCAGTACTGAACGACAGATGAGTCCCCATAGCTTCTTGGAAAGTCGCCCAAAACCTTGAAGTGAATAAGCTGCCACGGTCTGAACTGATAACCAGTGGGATACCGTGAAGTGAAACAATTCTAGCCATGTAGAGAGTAGCAAGCTGACTAGCAGTGATTGTCTCTTTGACCGCCAGGAAATGGGCAACTTTGGAAAGCCGGTCAATGACGACAAGAATAGCATCATTACCTTTCTGCGATTTGGGAAATCCAGTGATGAAGTCCATTTCAACATGGTCCCATTTCCATTCAGGAATAGAGATAGGTTGCAGAGTTCCAGTAGGCCTTTGATGCTCTGCTTTGATTCGGCGACAAACGTCACACTCAGCAACATAACGAGCAATGTCCTGCTTCATATTGGACCACCAGAATCTTTGACGAATATCCTGGTACATCTTTGTACTACCAGGATGGATGGACAGAGGCGTATCATGAGCTTCTTGCATAACCCTTTTAGTCTTATCCAGGTTTTTCTTCGAACATGGTACCACTAGGCGGCCTTTGAAATACAAGGCGCCATCGTCGGCGATCGTGAAGAATGAGGGCTTTCCTTTTTTTTGGTCGCGCTTAATCTTGAGGACTTCATCGTCACACTTCTGTATCCATTTGATGGTGTCCACAAGATCTGGTTTCGCAACCAGGGTATTGAGAGAACCCTTGGAAACAACATGGAGGTTCCGTTTGGGGAAATCTTCGGGAGGGGGAGCGAGTGATCCCGGAGGAACAATATGGAGGTTCAGCCCTCTAAATTCTTCAACAAGCGATGGGTGAACTTTGTGAACCTGGAGGTGGTTACAGTAAGACTTGTGGCTCAAGGCATCAGCCATTACATTAGCCTTGCCGGGGGTATAGGATATACCCACGTCAAAGTCTGCAACAGTCTCCATCCATCTTTGCTGGCGTAGGTTCAAATCTGGCTGAGTAAACAGATACTTCAGACTTTGATGGTCGGTGAAGATCTCGCAATGATTACCGAGAAGGTAATGTCGCCACTCCTTCAGTGCATGAATGACAGCAGCAAGCTCGAGGTCGTGAACCGGGTAGTTTTCTTCGTGAGGGCGCAGTTGACGAGAGGCATAAGCAATCACTCTGCGCTCTTGCATTAGGACATAGCCTAATCCTTGACGGGAAGCGTCGCAGTAAATGACGAAGTCCTTCTTAGTATCAGGTGGAGCAAGTACGGGGGCAGAAGTCAACTTGTCTTTGAGCGCCTGGAAACTTTCCTGACACTTGTCTGTCCAGTCGAACTTGACACCCTTATGCAACAGATTAGTCAGGGGCCTGGCAATCTTGGAGAAGTTCTCGACGAATCGACGGCAATAGCTGGCGAGACCGAGAAAACTTCGGACTTGCTTGACGTTCTTCGGAGGAGTCCAATCGAGAATAGCCTGAACTCGTTCGGGGTTGACGGCAATACCATCCTTGGAGATGACATGCCCAAGATAGGTTACTTCGGGGAGCCAGAATTCACACTTGGAATACTTAGCATACAGTTGATGTTCTCGAAGCTTCTCTAGCACAAGACGCAGATGTCCAGCATGTTCTTCCTCGTTCTTGGAAAATACAAGGATATCGTCCAGATAAACCACGATGAACTTGTCGAGGTAATCCATGAATATATAATTCATCAGACGAGAGAAGGTGGCGGGAGCATTCCTTAAGCCGAATGACATGACAGTGTACTCATATGACCCATACCGAGTCACGAAGGCGGTTTTTGGGATGTCCTCTTCACGAACACGGATCTGGTGGTAACCCAACCTCAAGTCGAGTTTGGAGAACACTGATGAGCCAGCCAGTTGATCATAAAGATCATTGATCCGAGGAAGCGGATATTTGTTCTGAATGGTAGCTTGGTTTATAGGACGATAATCTTGGACTAATCGGTTTGTCCCATCCTTTTTCTTAACAAAGAGAGAAGGTGCTCCCCAAGGAGAGCAACTTGGGCGAATGAAACCATTGACAAGAGATTTGTCGATTTCCTCCTTAAGCTCAATGTGCTCATGCGGCGGCATCTTGTAGGGTCGTTTAGCTATAGGGGTGGTGCCGGGTTTCAAGTCGATGATGAATTCGACAGCTCTAGCAGGGGGAATCCCTGGAAGTTCTTCTGGGAAGACATCTTGGAATTCACGAACGACGGGAATGTTTTCAATGCCCTCGAGTGGTGCAGCGTTCAACGCATTCAAGGCATAAAGTCGTGCCTCGGTGTTCTGAACTAGATGAGCTTGGTAAGCTATTATTTCGTCAGAAGGGTGTAGCAGATGGACGACCTTAGTGGCGCAAACTATAGAAGCAGTATGCGCTTTCAACCAATCCATTCCCAGAATGAGGTCGATGTTAGACGACTTCAGGATAATGGGAGAGGCATAGAATTCCAGCCCTTCGATTTCCACGGGGACATCGATGCCAACCAGTGAGGTTTGACATTGTCCCACGGGGGTTTTTACCAATACCGAAGTGTTCATCTCCTCACATTTAACGTCATGCTTGTATGCAAAATCTTCTGACATGAATGAATGCGATGCTCCTGAATCGAATAAAACAGATGCAGGTACTGAGTTTACAAGGAGTGTACCCATCACGGTAGCAGGCTGGTCTTGGGCTTCGTTCAGATCAATGTGGTTGGCATGAACGTGACCATAAGACTTGGCATTGATGTTGCGGGGCTGGTTGTTTGCACGGCCAGTTGCTGGAAGGGCCAGTTGATTCTGTTTCTGGTTGCATTCCCTAGCACGGTGCCCTGGTTGTCCACACCTGAAGCACAAACCATTCTCGTGAGTAGGAACAGGAGCTTGGGGTGGTGGAGCTGGAAGCCTTGGCTGCCTAGTTGGAGCCGTAGGCAGACGAGGTGCAACATAGGACTGCCTTGGGGCAGGTGCATTCGGCTGGTACATGCTGTTGGGAATCCATATCTTGCGCTTCTGTAAGGATGGGCCCGAAGATGAGCCCGTGTCACGGCTGCACTTGTGAGAGCTCTGGTATTCTTGCAGACCAGTTTCGACATTGATGGCTTTGTTCACCAGAGTGGCGAAATCAGCAAAGTCATGCACTAGAAGTGCGAGCTTGATGTCAGCTTGAAGGCCATCCCGGAACTTCTCTTGTCTGCGTGCATCAGTTGCAATGTCCTCTTCAGCATAGCGGGACAAGTCCAGAAACTCCCGCTGATAAGCTTCCACAGTTCTGTTGCCTTGGGTGAGGTTGCGGAACTCACGCTTCTTCCGGTCCATAACTCCCTGAGGAATGAAGCGAGCACGGAAGGCAGCTTGGAAGTCTAGCCAGGTGATGATTGTTCCAGCTGGCAGAGTACGCCTGTGGCTGTCCCACCATTGAGCTGCGGGTCCTTTCAGGAAGAAGGAAGCAAAGGTGACATAGCTGGCAGGGGCTACATCAGCAAACTCCATCTCATAGGTGATGTCACGGAGCCAGTCATCAGCATCCAGAGGCTGAGTTGAGCTGCGGTACACAGTTGGGTTCAGGCGCATGAAATCCTGCAGAGTTACTGGGGTTGGCTGCTGGTTCATATTGGGGCGAGGAAACTGAGCCATCATATTCTCCATGAACTGGCGATTCATCTCAAGCTGTTGGATCATACCAGTCATGTACTCAGGCGGTGGTGGGGCGTTGCCACCACGACCACGACCACGACCACCTGGTCTAACCATCCTGCTAATATATAACAGGGGTAGTTCAGTATTGAGAAATTTGCAAAGACGAGAATCATTCATGATGAAACATGCACAACGAAAGCAGCACGATAGATACTACATAGTAGTCGGCATATCTTACAAAAGAGATCATGCATGGAGTTCGTTACACAGAGTTTGGTACATAGACTAAGACATCATAGGCGGCACGCAGGCTCGCGACGAATGTATCTAACACTAACAAGCAAGTCTACATCAGTCCCACGCGGTACTGCGGAGGTAGCTGTAGCCTGAAAGCTGGTAGTGTGGCATCGGGTACACCAAGTCGGCAACCTGGGGTCCGCGGGTACTCTGGTGCAGAACCTGACGCTCAAGTGGCAGAAGAGGACCAAGGGCGGGAGAGTAGCCTCCCACCTCTGGCCAACCGACACCCTGGGGCATCACGGTCCTGGCTGGGTAGATAGCAGAACGCGACAGCTCCCCAGATCCGACGAAGGGGTGCAACATCGTCAGAGCACGGTAGAGGTGCTGACGAGTGGTGTACAAATCGTGGCGAAGAGCTCGGTTAGCTCGATCCAGCCCATCAGCATGCAGAACCAGGTTCTGATGGTAGAAGGGCTCTCGGGTGACAGTGGAGTAGGCAGCAGTGTAGTAACCCTCCGCACCAACATCGGATGCGATAGCAATGTGCCTGAAGGGGGAGGTATCCAACTCCTGATACTCTCCACGGAGACGTGTTAGAGCAGCATAAGCAGCATCGTGGACCGCCATATCGATAGTCACTCCAACACCATGAGCAGTGTGCAGCACGGTAGTGGAGTCATACTCCCGAGAGTAGAGGTGGACGATGGCACGGTACTGCTCCTGGTTGAAGTCCTGATACTCCTCATAGACGGTGTACTCAGGGTGCCAGCGATAACCCAGATAGGTCATCATCTCAACCAACACAGCAGGTGATCCTGAGGCACCAATGGCCGTCGTGTGGCGCACGACCTGCCTCGTGGGTTCCATCTGAAAACAAAGATGTTTTCACAGGAGTCAAATGACAATGTGGATAATATTCAAGTACTACTCTAAAGAATAACTAGGGCTTATCCAACTTTGGGGTGAACGTGGTCACGGGATCCTAGTGTTAGAGTTAGTAAAATCGTTTAACCCGAGTAGGAGAGAGTTCAGAGTCCCAGAGTAAAGGTCGAGGAGTAAAAGATCCTAGTACCACCCGATGGCGACGTGGGCCCGTAAGGCACACAGCCAAGTTAGTAAAAGTTTTTGCAATGTCTAGACTCGACTTCGGCCAAGGAGTGTGGAAGGGGAATTCCTACAGGCAGTCGGCTCTGATACCAACTTGTGACGCCCCCGATTTAATCATACACGCAAACGTGTACGATCAAGATCAGGGACTCACGGGAAGATATCACAACACAACTCTACAAATAAAATAAGTCATACAAGCATCATATTACAAGCCAGGGGCCTCAAAGGCTCGAATACAAGAGCTCGATCAAAGACGAGTCAGCGGAAGCAACAATATCTGAGTACAGACCTAAGTTAAACAAGATTGCCTTAAGAAGGCTAGCACAAACTGGGATACAGATCGAAAGAGGCGCAGGCCTCCTGCCTGGGATCCTCCTAACTACTCCTGGTCGTCGTCAGCGGGCATCACGTAGTAGTAGGCACCTCCGGTGTAGTAGGGGTCGTCGTCGACGGTGGCGTCTGGCTCCTGGGCTCCAACATCTGGTTGCGACAACCAGGTAGAAGGGATAGAGGGAAAGAAGGAGAAAGCAACCGTGAGTACTCATCCAAAGTACTCGCAAGCAAGGAGCTACACTACATATGCATGGGTAAATGTGTAAAGGGCCATATCGGTGGACTGAACTGCAGAAAGCCAGAATAAGAGGGGGGATAGCTAATCCTTTCGAAGACTACGCTTCTGGCAGCCTCCGTCTTGCAGCATGTAGAAGAGAGTGGACTGAAGACCTCCAAGTAGCATCGCATAGCATAACCCTAACCGATGATCCTCCCCTCGTCGCCCTATGAGAGAGCGACCACCGGTTGTATCTGGCACTTGGAAGGGTGTGTTTTATTAAGTATCCGGTTCTAGTTGTCATAAGGTCAAGGTACAACTCCAAGTCGTCCTGTTACCGAAGATCACGACTATTCGAATAGATTAACTTCCCTGCAGGGGTGCACCACATTCCCCAACACGCTCGATCCCATTTGGCCGGACACACTTTCCTGGGTCATGCCCGGCCTCGGAAGATCAACACGTCGCAGCCCCACCTAGGCACAACAGAGAGGTCAGCACGCCGGTCTAAACCTATGTGCACAGGGGTCTGGGCCCATCGCCCTTAGCACACCTGCAGGTTGCGTACGCGGCCGAAAGCAGACCTAGCCTAGTGGCGTTCCAGTCCAATCCGGCGCGCGCCACTCAGTCGCTGACGTCACGAAGGCTTCGGCTGATACCACGACGCCGGGATACCCATAACTACTCTCGCGTAGATGGTTAGTGCGTATAGACCAAATGGCCGGACTCAGATCAAATACCCAGATCTCGTTAAGCGTGTTAAGTATCCGCGAACGCCGACCAGGGCCAGGCCCACCTCTCTCCTAGGTGGTCGGAACCTGCCCTGTCGCTCCGCCTCAAAGATCCACTCGCGGGTGCTCCTCAAGCCGACCCGTCTTTAGTCACCACATGTATCCTGTATAAAGTATATAGTATATACCCGTGATCACCTCCCGAGTGATCACGGCCCAATAATATAGCATGGCAGACGGACAAGAATGTAGGGCCACAGATTGTAAACTGGCATCCTATACTAAGCATTAGGATTGCAGGTAAGGGTAACAACGGTAGTAGCAAGGACAGGCTATGCATCAGTATAGGATTAAGGGGAAGCAGTAACATGCTACACTACTCTAATGCAAGCAGTATAGAGAAGAGTAGGCGATATCTGGTGATCAAAGGGGGGGCTTGCCTGGTTGCTCTGGCAAGAGAGAGGGATCGTCAACTCCGTAGTCGTACTGGGTAGCAGCGGCGTCGGTCTCGGTGTCTATCGAGAGAAGAGGGGGGAGAAACAATAAATATATAAGCAAGCCTATGCATAGTGATGCATGACATGACAAGTAACGACGTTAGAGGTGCCCTAACGCGGTATTAGGTGATACCGGTGAACGGGGATAACATCCGGGAAAATATCCCCGGTGTTTCGCGTTTTCGGACAGATGAACCGGAGGTGAAATGTTGCAGGTTCACTATGCTAGGGACGCGTGGCGGGCGAACGGGCTGCGTATCCGAATTCGTCTCGTCGTTCTGAGTAACTTTCATGTACAAAGTTTTTCCATCCGGGCTACGGTTTATTTTATATTGATTTTCTAAATTTAAATCATTTTTAGAATTTATTTAATTAATTTAATTCAACATTATCCAAACAGCGTTTGCTGACATCATCATGACGTCAGCATGACATCAGCAGTCAACAGAGGTGTTGACTGGGTCGCTGACGTGTGGGTCCCACTGGTCATTGACTGATTAGGCTAATCACGGGTTAATTAAGTTAACTAGTAATTAGATTAATCTAATCAGGATTAATTAATTTAATTAATTCTTTAATTAATTAATTAATTAATTAATTATCATTTTAATCAATTTTAATTATTATTTATTAATTCCTTTTTTTAAATTAATTTAATTAGTATTATTATTAATATTATTATTTTGTTTTCGTTCACAGGGGGTGGGCCCCGTTTGTCTGTGGCACAGAGGCCATACAGGGCGCGGGCGACGGTTAACGGGCGCGCCCCGTTCGGGCGCATGCCCAGGGGCATGCGGGCGTGGGCGGCGGACCTGGCAGGTCGCCAGGCCGGCGTGGGCGAGGCCAGCACGGGCCAGTCGGTGAGCGAGCGGCGGCGAGCACGGCCCCGTGTGGGCGGGCGCGCATGAGCGCGCGGCAGGGCTGCACCAGGGGGGCACGAGGCGCGGTGCAGGCGGCGCAAGGCGCGGCTCCAAGGGCGGGCGAGCGGCGCGGAACAGCGTGCAGCGAGCGGCGGAGTAGAGGCCGTGGGCGAGAGGCGGGGCTCACGGCGATGGGCGCGGCAGACGCGAGCCCATCCGGAGCTCGGGCGCGGGGCGTACGGGGAAAGGAGGGCGCGCGGCGCGAGCGCCCAGGGGTGCGGCCAAGGAGGCGGGGCCAAGCACCGGCGAGAGGGGACGGGGTGCAGGAGGACCGGGGTCCTCACCGGGGTGCGTAGGGAACGGGCAGCGTGCTCGATGGAGGTCGGGGAGGACCGTGGTGGAGGGGGACGGGGACGGCGTCGACGGGGACGAGACGAGGCCGAGGCGGCGGCGTGCGTCGACGGCGTTGGCGACGAGGAGACGAGGACGACGGGGCGGCACCGTGGCGCTGGGGAGGCGGTTAGGCGACGGAGAGGAGGGGCGAGGAGTACAGGGCGGTGGCGGGAGTTTGCCGGCGTCGGGGCCGAGCTGCGGGGATCGATCCCGATCCAGATCGGATCGGGAGAGGGGGAGTGGGAGCGAGTGGGGGGCGAGTGGGGCGTTAGGGTTTCGGTCGGGGTGGGGTGGGGTGGCCTATAGGCCACGGGGTGAAGGGGCCGCGTGGGCCGGCCTGGTGGGCGGCCTGGTCGGCCAGCTGGGCCGTTTGGCCCGGGAGGGGGGGGCTCTTTCTTTTTATTAGTTTTCTGTTTTTTGTTTTTTTCCTTTTTATTTATCTTATATCTTTTCTGTTTTATCTTGTTCCTCATTTTATTTTAGTTAGTTAAAATACAAGAATGATCCCTAACTTAGTACTACCACTAAACCCACTGCAATAAAAAGTCTAACACCTAAATAGAATAGTTTAACATTTTATTAATTATAAAATGCATTTCAATAATTGTTTTGACTACTGTTTTATTCATTTTAGAGTATTTAAAGATTTTATATAAGTGTGGTTTCTCCATCATAATTGTTCATGATTTATTTGAATCCACCCGAGCATTTGGTTTTAATATTTGAAAACTTTTATTGTTTGCCTTTATTTTAAATTTGAATTTGACGCGGTTTCGAATTATCCCGAGATTAGTAAAAGTAATCGTAGATGTCATGGTATCATTAGGAGAGTTTTACTATAGCCAAATTATCCGGGCGTTACAATTACAGGATGGCACGCACACCATCATCACCAACTCTGTTTTCTACTCCCTCCGTATGAAAATACTTGTCATCAAAATGGATAAAAAGAGATGTATCTAAAACTAAAATACGTCTAGATACATTTCCTTTTATCCATTTTGATGACAAGTATTTCCGGACGGAGGGAGTATTTGTCTTTTTAGAGATTTCAACAAGTGACTATGACCGGACCTTACCAAAATACTCAAAAAAGTAGTCGATAATTTTGATGTTACCCTCTTTTCTTGGCGGTGCAGTGCCATCTGGATACCTCATAAATAAATCAAGGACAAATCTGGCCCCTTCCTGAAAAGACATACGGAGCAAAATGAGTGAATCTACACTCTAAAAATATGTCTACATACACATCTGTATGTGGTAGTCCATTTGAAATCTGAAAAAGACAAATATTTAGGAACGAATGGAGTATATATAAGAGTAGACATGGAGATATATCTCCAGCATGGTCTACAACAAAAATGTGCTGGGCTGGTTAGCGTCGGATGCTCGCAACGCGATGACATGAGTTCGAATTCTGTCTTTTAACTTTATATTTTTATATTATATATTACTCTACTTATTTATTATATACTTCTTTCGCTACTGTAGTGACAGTGGAACCCACAGGGTACTTAGAATACAAGATTAAGGATGGACTTGTTTCTTTTTAACTTTCTATACGAAGCTGTAGCCACCCTGCAAGTCACGTGTACACTGTACATGCAATTAACTTTTTATAGAGGGACACTCATACATGCAATTAACTCAGATGGATTGGATGTCACTCTATTATTTCCACCATAAAGTGCATCTCCAACGGCAGCCGGCAAATTTCCTCCCGCTTCCTTAAGCGGAGGACAACATCAAATGCCAGCGGCATACATTTTTACATCTCTAACCAACCAGATGAAATTCGTGCAAACACGGACTGATTTCATATAAGCATGAAGGATTTCGTATAAAAAAGCCGGATCTTCATATAAACATGACGGATTTCATTACATTTACATGAACTAAGAGGTGCCAATCTGGCTCTCTTGTATAATTAATACTCCCTCCGTTTGGAAATACTTATCCTAGAAATGGATGTATCTAGACTTATTTTAGTTCTAAATGGCCGCCCGCGGATCCCTTTGTCTTCCTCATGTCCGTCAGACACTTGCGGGGTCGACGAAGGTCCTCCGAAGAGACGATGCAGCAAAGAAACCACCTGAATCCGCAGTTGTCGCCTCGGCGGTGGCCTCCATGGGTCCCAAGTGGCAGCGGCCTCCTGTGTTCTACTTCTCCTTGATGATGGCGGCGGACACGGAGAAGCTGGCCACCGACTCGTCACTCTCCATGCACCCGACTTCTGTCTCTGCCTGCATGGCGCTGCCGCAGGCATGGGAGGCGCGCCCATAGACACGAGAGGCGCGGCCACCGCAGACACTGGTGGCGCGGTACGACGCGGCAGCGGCGGCACCCGTACCGGCGTTGTAGCGACCCGACCTCAGATGGTCAAGTCTCTATGCTTCAGTGTCATCCATGGATCAGTAATGCTGACACACACAGTACTCGAAGGATTTATAACATAGTAGCAATCACACACTTATTACATCGAATGTCTCAAGAGAGAACTTATTACAATAATATGGCTTAAGGCCATCTAATACGATAACAACAGAAGGCTTGGAAGATAAAGTGAGTCCATCAACTCCAACGGCATAGCTGAGCTGCACGGCAACGACCTAACTGAAGGAAATATGCCCTAGAGGCAATAATAAAGTTATTATTTATTTCCTTATATCATGATAAATGTTTATTTTTCATGCTAGAATTGTATTAACCGGAAACATAATACATGTGTGAATACATAGACAAACAAAGTTTCACTAGTATGCCTCTACTTGACTAGCTCGCTGATCAAAGATGGTTATGTTTCCTAACCATAGACATGAGTTGTCATTTGATTAACGGGATCACATCATTAGGAGAATGATGTGATTGACTTGACCCATTCCGTTAGCATAGCACTTGATCGTTTAGTTTGTTGCTATTGCTTTCTTCATGACTTATACATGTTCCTATGACTATGAGATTATGCAACTCCCGTTTACCAGAGGAACACTTTGTGTGCTACCAAATGTCACAACGTAACTGGGTGATTATAAAGGTGCTCTACAGGTGTCTCCAAAGGTACTTGTTGGGTTGGCGTATTTTGAGATTAGGATTTGTCACTCTGATTGTCGGAGAGGTATCTCTGGGCCCTCTCGGTAATGCACATCACCTAAAGCCTTGCAAGCATTCCAACTAATGAGTTAGTTGCGAGATGATGTATTACGGAACGAGTAAAGAGACTTGCCGGTAACGATATTGAACTAGGTATTGAGATACCGATGATCGAATCTCGGGCAAGTAACATACCGATGACAAAGGGAACAATGTATGTTGTTATGTGGTCTGACCGATAAAGATCTTCGTAGAATATGTGGGAGCCAATATGAGCATCCAGGTTCCGCTATTGGTTATTGACCGGAGACGTGTCTCGGTCATGTCTACATTGTTCTCGAACACGTAGGGTCCGCACGCTTAAGGTTTCGATGATAGTTATATTATGAGTTTATGAGTTTTGATGTACCGAAGGAGTTCGGAGTCCCGGATGAGATCGGGGACATGACGAGGAGTCTCGAAATGGTCGAGACGTAAAGATCGATATATTGGATGACTATATTCGGAGATCAGAAAGGTTCCGAGTGATGCGGGTATTTTTTGGAGTACCGGAGAGTTACGGGAATACATATTGGGCCTTATTGGGCCATACGGGAAAGAAGGAAAAGGGCCTCAAGGGTGGCCGCACCCCTCCCCTTGGTCTGGTCTGAATTGGACTAGGGAAGGGGGGCGCCCCCTTCCTTCCTTCTCCTTTTCCCTTCCCTTTCCTTCCCTCCTACTCCTACTACTTGGAAGGGGTCCTAGTTCTACTAGGAAAGGGGGAATCCTACTCCCGGTGGGAGTAGGACTCCCCTAGGGCGCGCCATAGAGAGGGTCGGCCCCTCCCCTCCTCCACTCCTTTATATACGTGGCCAGGGGGCACCCCATAGACACACAAGTTGATCTTCGTGATCATTCTCTTAGCCGTGTGCGGTGCCCCCTCCACCATAATCCTCGATAATATTGTAGCGGTGCTTAGGCGAAGCCCTGCGACGGTAGAACATCAAGATCGTCACCACGTCGTCGTGCTGACGGAACTCTTCCCCGACACTTTGCTGGATCGGAGTCCGGGGATTGTCATCGAGCTGAACGTGTACTAGAACACGGAAGTGCCATAGTTTTGGTGCTTGATCGATCGGGCCGTGAAGACGTACGACTACATCAACCGCGTTGTGCTAACGCTTCCGCTTCCGGTCTATGAGGGTACGTAGACAACACTCTCCCCTCTCGCTGTTGTGCATCACCATGATC